>NC_029780.3:84199802-84200599 GCF_000817695.3 Arachis duranensis
ACTAGAATCAGATAATAATACAAGACTAGAGGATTTGCTTTTGATATATGAAAAGTCAGTAAAAAAGGTCTTGAATCTCCGGACGTACAAAACATCTGCATCTCAAAACTAGAAACAAATCAAAAGCATCCAGAGATAGAGACATTGATAAATTTGTGCTACAAGGTAAATTTAATTTATCACTAGCTAACTATGTTTTATATCTAAAATGGAGACAACAGATCTTCGGAGAGAGATGCATGCATATTTTAAAATTTCACTGAAGTATCTCAGTTTGAATTGGACTTCTTTTGGTTGCAATTTTAAGAAGAATAGTGTTATGTATTTAAGCTTTTTTATAAACAGAATCTATTCAAATTAAATAATAAAACCTAAAATAATATTAATCATAATTAATTTTTATTATATTAGACTAACTTGAATAAATTTAGTTAAAAAAAATTTAAATATATAACATTATTCTTTTAAAAATGTCGGTGACCTAAGCTAAAAATGCTTTGAGCTTTGTGGAGACATCTTCGGAAGAGAATCTGATCAGCCGATTGAGGATGGATTTTGGTGAACTTTCTAATTTTATTTAATTTAAAAAATAAAGTATAATTTTTCACTATTTATTTTATAAATAAAATAAAAAAATATTTAAAAATATTTAAAAATAAATAATTATATTTTATTTTTTAAAATAAAAATTTAAAATTTAAAAAATTTAAATAATATATGAATACTTTTGCCTAGGCGAGAAATGTCTTTGTCTTTTTGGTCGTCGGTAATCTCGCTAATCGTTGTCTTTATTAATT
>NC_029780.3:84200939-84220466 GCF_000817695.3 Arachis duranensis
AAGAAAAAAATAAATTCTATGATATTTTTATTATAGTACTTAAATTGTCTAACATCTCTTTTAAAATAAAAAATAAAATATTTAAAATAAAAAATAAATCATATAAAATTTATTAAATATTATTTATTTATTTATTTTAATAACTTAAAGTACAAAATAATAGATACTATAGCATTCAAAAAAAAAAAAATTAGTTATTTAAAAAACCTCTTTTTCGATTCATCACCAGATTAACAAAACAGTGGTGTATTAGTGGATATATGCAACATATATATAGGACCTCAAACTTCATCCATGGAGACACAATGCAAGCAACATTACATTGTACATACTCTTATTCACAAATTAAACGCAAGACGATAGTGATGATGATGCCCTTCAACTCGCGAAGAGACTCTAAATTCAAAGCTCTTGCCGCTTGGCGCCACTGTTGTCGTGTTCGGCGGGACCCGCACCCTCAGACTCCCCAGGAGCAATGGTAACCACCCTAGGACCCTTGATCTTATCAGGTGACAGCTTATCAAGAATCAAAGTAAGCACACCGTTGTCAAGCTTCGCCTTAACAGAATCCAAGTCAACATTCTCCGGCATCCGAAACTGCCTCCAGAACTTTCCATATGACCTCTCAACCCTATGCCAGTGATCTCCCTTCCTTTCTTCCTCCCTCTTGCGCTCTCCGCTCACTCGCAGCACCCTTCCTTCGTCAACCTCGATCTTGATCTCGTCTCTCTTCAGCCCCGGCACGTCCAGCATGATCACGTGTCCCTCCGGAGTCTCCTTCCAGTCCACTCTCGCCGGCGACAGTGCCATCGCTGCTTGCTCGTCCCTGCCGCCTACCCCGAATGGGACTTGCTCCAGCACTCGGAACGGGTCCGGCCAGAGGTCAGATAAGAGAGAGGTGGGAGGATCTATCAAAGGAAGGAGAGAAGCTTTTGTGTTGGAAAAACATTGCGCAACAATAAGCAACACCAATGATGCTAGCAGCAACTTGAGTTTTTGTGGCCTCATTTTCGTTGTGCTTGGAATTCAGAATTTGGTTGGACTTGGCAGTGATGATGACTGATGAGTTAAGTGTAATTCTGGTGTCTATATATAGTGTGAAAGGATGTGCTCTAATTTGGTGGTAGAGAAATGGAGAATGTTCCATTATGATTCGATAGTATAGGAACGTAAGAGCGAGTGCAAGAGTTTTCCTAAATGTTCCAGAGCCTTCTTGTCTTTTGCATACTACTTTCAACTGTGGAGTATTAATATTAGTTATTAATAAATTTAGTAGTATCCAAAGTCCAAACTTTTAATAAGATATTTTAATTATTAATAAATTTTAATTATTAAATTAATTTTTAATTATTTATTTTTAAATAAATAAGTTTTAGAAAAAGAGTAATATCTTAAATAAGTTTTCAAAAATTTCATGGTCCGACAAATTTGTTTCCAAAAAAATTTAGGTTTTCAATTTTTAAGATTGTTAGATATATACTATATAAATCTCTAAACCAGATTAAATAAGTTAACACGATATTGTCTTTCTTACGTGAAGATTGTAGATGTAACATATAAGATAAAACAACACGCGTTACATTGAGATAAATTAGTTCCTAAACACGTGACTAAAATGCCAAACAACGCTATTTTTAATGGAGAGATTCGTCTTCCACCTTTATCCTCCACCTTCTAGTTGCTTCTTTTGAGAAGACTAAATTGACATATATTCTATATAATTTTAGAGACCTTTCTGATTTATAATAAAATTTTAAGAGACTTATTTGACTTATATATAATTCAGAGAGAAAAGAAAAGATTGATTGGAGAGATATGTTAACATAGCTATTTTAGTTCAATTTGGTTACTGATGGACTACCTGCAATTGCTATCCACTAAAATATAAAGTTATATAACAAGAACGAGATGACCGTGAAGGAGTGTCAAGCCGAGACAAAAAAAAGTGCAGCACATGCAGGCAGTCAGTTATATCGGACTTCCACACTTTTCTCTACTGCAAATTTTAAAAAGTGAACGAATTATAGTCAAGAGAAGTTTGAAATATTTAAATATTAGTGAATAATGTTAAAATTCATAGAGAATTTTACTTTATACAAGTAAAGTTGAGAGTTGAAACTCTCATTATTCTCTTTCAATTTGTCTACTTTCATATAATGATCATTGTGTTTGGAAATGTAGACAAGAATAAATTTATTTTACTTATTTTTTAATAAAACTCATCATGTGGGAATTGGCATTCGTTTTTCGCAGGCATTAATACTACTTTACATATAAGGGAAATAACACAAAGGATATCATTAACACATAGCCAGAGTTTTTACCCATCCATATACATCTTCATCATATTTACATGCATGCAAGTGAAATAACAAACAGAACCAGAGCCTTAAATTACTCACAACATAAATTGTTAAATATACACATAGTCAACAAAGAGAAGGGCAGAGTTGTCAATTTAAACTCAACTGCGGGAAACTATCCTCCAATGATAGATTATAAGATCTTCTAATCCAGGCTTTCTCCTTCTTGATTTGAACAAGTTGAGGGTAAACACACCATGGGAAGCTTAGAAAATGGTCCCTATTCATGCCTTCATTATACAGATCATAGTAATCAGGATGATAAGTAACATAATACCATGCAGAAGCCTTTGCATAGGCATCATCACCGTTGCCATCGTTGAACCACGTTCGAGCCTCTTTCCTTAGAGACCTCACAGCTGCATTAATTGCATCTGAATCCCTCCTTTTGCTGAAAGATTTTGACATTTTCATGATATTCCCGCTCAAGATTTCCGCTTCTGTTTTGATCCCGTAGTAGTCCATCAGATTTCCCAATTTGTAGTCATAGTTGGTTTTGTGAAAGAAAGCATCATCAGCATAATCCTCAAAACCATCAACTTCCATGTCGGGGTCATATGACCGTATAGCCACTTCCCGGGTAAAGGATGTGATCGAGCTGGCACTGGTTGCGATTCCTCGCACTTCCCTGAAAAGCTTTCCTATAATATTCTGCGACTCATAGGGATTTTTATCAGGCTTCTCCATGAAATCTGGATAATCTGTGACATAAAGTTCACGAGGAAGAACAGCTGGAACACCAGTTTTTGGAAAGTCGACCGCTATTGAAAATAACTTTGCTAGCTTGAGGCATGGTTCAGCCATTGCTTTTAAGGGCTCTCGATCAGCAAATACAGTGTGTGCATTGGCAATTATTCCTAGACTGTCATTAACTATGTAGTTTACAAAATACTCCTCAATCTCCTGCACCAAATAATTAAAAGAAAATTGAAATAAAAAGTGAATTGGTACAGAAGAGACTAAGATGAACTCAAAGACCATATGAAAAGTTAAATCGTTTTGAGTATTTTGGTCTATCATAAATTCATAACAAATACAAAAGAAAATAGAGATATCTAAGTTATAGAGTTCAAGCTTCGTGGACGAAAAAGAGAAATGTTTCACTGTTTTCAGATGTGATTTGCGATAGAAGAGAATGACTAAAACAGGAGAGACATTTTGGGTGTTTTGAGGCTAGATTTTGGTATTTTTGAACATAACTAATATTTATGAGATTGTTTAACACTTCTGACTTATGAAATGAAACTAGAAAAAAATAAATAAATAAACGACATATATTTTAATTTAGAACGAGTATTGGATTTAGATAATAGAATTGACGTGGATTGTATTTAAGTGACTAAGTGAAGTTGTGTTTACACTTTGAAAAGATAAAGAAAAATGGGAAATTATTTTAAGGGAGATACTCTGACAGAAAGTATAGCTTGGCTCAAGTTGTTATAACATAATCAGTATTGAAGTGAAACCTTGGTTGGATGTGACAACATAATCCATAACAACAGCAGAAATGTTGAAACATGATTAAAGATTATACATAATAGCAACATAAGATCAAAAAACAAAAATAATAACAAATATATCAAAGATAACAATATCTAAAATGATACCTCAATCATGACATTATGATCCAGTTCCGTACTTGGACCAGCAGTGTAGTCCATTGGTTCAATTACTCTTGGCGGAATCAATTCAGGGTCCCAAGAAACAAAGTAGATATCACCATCCAAATCACTTCCAGAACACTCATTTGGATGAGGCCTTATAACAAAAATCAGTTATTGAGGCCCAGAGACAGTTTGAGAGGATGGCCACATGCAAAAGTTTAAAAAATCATTTATGAATGGAAATAACTTCTCAAGCATATTTAAAGAAGATCAACTTTGATGTACCATTCAGATCATGTATAATGTATGATTCAAAACTCATAAGCATTTGACGAACATATCTAAGAGAAATAAAGAACAATATTGATGCCTAAAAGAATATTATTAGCTGCAACTGCATTCCAGGTTTTTCTCTCTTTCATTCTCACTCTGATTTACTTTTTTTTTTCTTTTAACCCCCAAATTGCATTGCACGCAGGTCTTTTTCTCCTTCATTCTTTCTCTCTATTTTTTATTTTAAATGATGTCATCATTAGAAATAATCTTTTAAGAAATTTATATTATCTAACCTAAATATTGTATATAAGTGAAAACTGAAGTATTAATGGAGAGAAAAATGGAGTATCAAAAATAATTAGAAAGCAGTGGAAGAAACCACCATTGACTGTAAACTGCAACGTCTATTTGACTGAATGGAGTTCATAGTTGATGTTTTTTTGAAAGAAAAACTAAAAAACAACCATAAAAAAAGAAAAAAAAAAAAAGTTACAGCTATACATCTTAAAAGTAACAGAAGCAAGGACAATTTTCAACACGTAAAACTAGCAGTTCATAGTGCAGCTGCCTATACATAATGGTAAAGGCCAAGTAGGTATTAATTATTTCCCCAAACTTGTTTTATGTAAATTTTAGTGACTAAGATGTGGACTGCGCTTAACATATACGTGAGACAGTATCTTCTGAGATAGTGTTTACCATAAATAATAATTGAGATATTAAGAAATATAAGTACCTGCGTCCCTTTCGTGGGAAAACAACACAATCTAACATGTGATGCAAGGCTGGCACATTCACAGCCTTTAAAACACGCACATCTCCCGGGTGCAAACAGGGATTTTTTGCCACTACTACCTTACCATTGACTATGTAAGATTTTGCAGGATCATATGAAGAACTACCAGAAAGACTCCCATGCCTATTGTCAGAGAAATGAACAAACACCTGACCGTATTCTAGGCTTCCAGTTTCATCCAGACAACCCATCATTGCTTGTCCTTTTGGAATCAGAATCCTCGTCTTGAGTCGCAATTCCAAAAGCTTTGATGCCCTGAATGTTTGCAGCATCATTGATAGAAACGGTTCTACATTCGGCTTGTAGCCACAGCTGAGCATCTCCTTCAGAACATTACTGATTTCCCCAGTGTACATCATGTCCAGAGCCTCATGCGCCTTTAATGAATCTGTTAGTATAGTGTTCAGTTGATCAACAGCCTCTTTCTGTTTTTTCTCGAAAGCTTCATCCTTGACGCCAAGAGTGGATAAGAGAGAAATCAACTGACGATTTAGATAACAAGGCTGAAATTTACTACATGCCAAAACATCCAACTTTGAGTTATCTGAATCATACTTCCGCATACTCTTCCTCAGTGATAGCTTTGTTGTCGATGTTGGGTCAACAGCCACAACTCCTTTGTACCCGCCATATCGGATCTGAAAGGCAGATGGAGTGGAACTGTAACCACATTTTTTAGCAACCTTCTTGGCAAATTCAAGAGATATCTTCCCAATTCCATCAGAAAAGACATAGCCATTAAACTCTACATCAGGAATAACTTCAATTTCATGCTTCTTAACAGTTAGTGTTTCAGTAGATGAACCAAAAGATTGCCCCAGCCTAGCAGCATATTTGGCCACATTTCTAATATTACGAAAATCTCCCATCCATTCCCTGATATATGCAGCAGTACATCCAGTTGCTGTAGGAGCAAACATCCAAAGAGAATTTTCCCGCAACTGACTTGATGAGAAAGCTAGAAATTCAAACTTCTTGTCACCAATAGTTATGCCATCTCTAAGGATGGAAAGAAGTCTTGTGTATATTTTAGTCTTCCTGTTCACAGAAGTACGTGGCGACAAATCAGTAGAATACAGTTTTTCTAGCTCTTCATCAACAAATGAAACACGTAGGAAGTTGTCAAGATCCTGATGGAAATGGCGGAGAACACGATTTGAGACATTAATCTCTGGCCCACAAAAATACACTTTGCAAGGTGTAATCTGAACCCTCTTTACATAGACCAAACCAGTATCCAAGGATATCGCAGGTGATCGAGGAGGGTTCCCTAATGCATTGCCAGAAATGTACCTTCTGTACTGATCACTCAGCCACTTTATGGGTTCATAACAGAACTCCTTTGAATAGAACATTTTTTCTAAAGCATGTTCTATAAATTCAAGCTTCATTCTGTATGGATCAACTAAACGGTAAAAGCCATCATCAAGTGATGGACCAGCGAGACTCCCATGCTGAACCAGTGAATTAACTTTGAACAAGATGTCATATGGTATTTGAATGCCTTGTGGAGGAGTAACAATGGGAACAAGGTCCAGATTGCTAGAAAAAGGAACCCCTGTCACTAAAGTGAATTGCCTCTCACTTTCCTCATAATAACCAAAGTTTTCCCTGAAATCTGGAAACTGTTGGTCATATGGAAGCTCTATAACTAAGGCAGATGACTGCCCAATACTGCTGCAAGGTGTGAAATCTGTTGCTCGAATCCATTGGTCATCAGGAACATCTTTATAAAAGTTGAATAACGGATGATCATATATATCTCCTGAAGTAGATTCTTCTTTCTCAAAAATACGGGGAGCACCAAGTAACTGGCATTTGAAGAAAAATTAAAGATGTTCGTCATAAGTCATGTATAGAGCATCCATAGCAACAGCAATTACAAGGTAAAAACATCCCACGAAACGATAAAAGACTGAAAATCAAGACAATTATTTTGGCTTTCCAAGTCATATCGACATGGTAAATTCTGAAATACATTAAAAAAGAAAAAAGTTCCAATAAGTAATAACACGCTTGAGATCAAATTTAAACCATATGCACATTGTTGTGGATGGTCGAGGGTTTACACCTAGTAATAGATGAAATGATAAGGAAAATAGTTAATGAGCATTGTCAAAATGGTTACTAAAGGCTACTCCCTGTATCATTATATTTAGTTGCTTTCTTGCGAGAAAGCTGGTTTATACCTTTTTTTTTTTTTTAAATATAGTTTGACTTATCAGTTCAGGTTCACTTCATTTGAATTTTCAGTGAACAAGGTATCCAACCTATTAACTTCTACAGAAACATCACAGCATTGTTGTCAGGTCTCTTGTCACTTTGATAGAACTATTTTCCTTCAGTTAAAGAAAATCCAGTGCTAAGGAAACTTGCTCAAGTCTAGAACCAAGGTTCAACAAAAGGAAATACCCCAATTCAAACTCAAGCAATGTATTTATTATGGTCCATGGGTAGGAGAGTGACTACAGCAGGTAACTCCTGTTGGAAGTTAAACTTTTCTGTTGGAATTCATTTTCCACTATAATAAAAGTGTTACTTAAATCTGAAGAATAGATTAAAACCAATAATGATAAGGTTTAGATTTAAGAACCTGAATCAGGAGATAATTAGCAGTTTCACCTCTGGGTTGATGCCGCTCAATCTTCCAAATATTCTCATAATAAAGCTCAAGTTTATATTCTGAATTGTTATGGGAAAGAAAGAAATGAAACTTTCTCATTCCATACCCGAAACATAAACGGACATCCATATTTCTCCATAACACAGAGAATCTTTCCTTGGAGAGCTGACAGCCGAAATAAAGTTTCACATTATTCAAACAATGCTGAGAAGATCTTGGCTTTGGCACAATATCTTTTATCATTTCCCGAGCCTTCAGATAGGAGTTGCCAAACCACAACTTTTTTGTAGCTTTAGACAGTATGTGTGAAGCATTGCTTGCAGAGGTAAATTGAATAATCGCAAATGCCCTTGGAACCTTACCTTTGCCTTGCCTTATCTTAACAGCTAATACAGTTCCTTCACCGGTAATTTGTTCCACATATGTCTTTACAACGTCCACAGTAACATAATATGGGAATCCATACAACTCAATTGTTTTACCCATCCTTCATAACCACTCTTTTGCCTTTCCTGAATAGGAGGAGAACAAAATAAACAAGTAAAACAATTAAAAAGCAGTAACGAAAGGCAACACTAATATGATGCTAGATCTTCTATTTAAACAGTTAATTTAAATTTGTCGTCCAAAATATTACGGTATCAAATGCATTGAATGTTTATTCACATTGTTCTGGTAAACATGGATAGATGACAATTGATCCAGACACTAGAATGCACCTTCCAAGCCAATTTGTTTTCAAGGGAAAACTTTCGCTGCTTTTGACAAATGGGTGTGTTACATGTAAAACAAACCCTTCTTAACATAAACTAACTGATCATATACACAAATTAGTTATAAGACAGCCATGTTTGCAAGAACTTCCACACTTTTAATGATGAAATTTATCTGAATAACCGAACATCAGTTCAGGCTGCAAGCTTAGGTTTAACCTAATGGATGAGATTCAAAATGCATTTCACAGATTCAGCTCTCATTGCAGTCCACAATGTAAATATAGTTAAAAAAAAAGGGAACATTAAAGGTTCAGAAACTTTCTGCATAGCCAAACCAAAACATTCCAAGTATATTCATATTACATAACCTTTCTCAGGTGTCACAGTAACAATAGATATCATTGACATCTTCTGAAAATACATACATCTCTTAAGACTGTAAAGTTAAAATTTAAAATAAGTATTGTAATGTAACATTTATTAACAAGGCAATACTTTTTTAACAAATCAGAAGTTACATCAATGAATATAATAATATAAAACAACTTTCCTAACTAATTCATTATCAGCTGTTAAGAATATGGATAAGTATCTAGTTTGCACAGCACAATCTATCAAAAAGTTTCAACAATTTCAATGAGTGCACCCTGCAGAAAATGTCAATGATTTCTGGAACTAGTGATACTATCCAAACTTATTCTAAATGGGTTGAATTGTTAATGGAGTTAAGATCATGTTAACAAAATGTCAAAAGTTTCAGACATGCATTATGTTCAGCCAACACAAGAAAAACATAAGCTCTTTAAATTGCTCAGCACTCGAGATGGATATTCCACCAAGTGGTTATGTAAGCGGGATAGAGGATATTTACCAAAATATAGTATACTGTTGTCAAAATATGTAACATGTGCACTGAAACAAATGCAACTGAAAAGAGAAGAAGAAAATAAAAATAATGTCTACCTTTGAATGTAACAAGTAAGCCAGATCCTAAAATTTCAGAAAATATTCAAGTGCACAATACAAAATCATGACTCTCTTAAGATCCAATGGGCAGTCAATAAGTGCAAATGAATAAATATCAAAATTGAAGGGTGAATAAATAAAATAAAAAGAAAATACAGCTGAAGCTCAAGAACAACCTTTTTTATATAGAAAAAGTTGTAAAAAACTCACTGGCTCATGAATAAATGCAAATAACATAAATAAATAATTGTCTTGATTAAAATTATTGAAGAAACAGACATGAACATGGCTTAAATGGCTTCGAGATATCTATGAAATTAGGATGCATGCTTTTGGTTTTTAGACAAAAAATCATCTTGTTTACTGAAAAAATTACTTTCCACATTTTTGTATAGATTTTATGAAACAATCAAAATGGTATAAAAATATTTAGCGTTTGTTCAAAAAGTTAAGCAGAAAACCTTCTAAATAAAATTTGTCCTCAGCTATTCTCAACTGTATTAAAAAAGTAAGTTGTAAAATACTAAAATCAATTATTTTTTCCCAAAATCAGAAGCATTTGCATCCATTGTGCGACCTGATTTCTCAAAATAAGCACATTACTAGAATCTAGAGCCTTTGTTTTCGTTTACGATATGAATAAACAGCAATTTGCACCAAGGAATTTGATTTAAAAAAAAAGTGTTAAAAGTTTTTTCTGCCCAACATAAGATTAAAAATAAAATAAAATAATAAAAACTAACTGTCAAGGAATTCACACTAAGGAACCCCAAAAATGGCTGCAAAATCATTTTGGTTAACTCGTAACGACTTCGAGCTTTCCTTAGTAAAAAAAAAGGATAACTTGGTCATAAATATGGAACAAAATAACAGAAAACCGAACCTCTAACCAAATAGTGATGAACTTGCGTGAATTTGAGGTAAAAAATTGAGAATTTCCTGCTTAAAGAAATTGGAACACCACGAGTTATGGACCGAAAAAATAAAAAAGACTCTTCCTTACAGTTATATTCTACAATGCATCAAAGTCCAACGACCAAAGAGTAACAACAAAACCAATCAATGTTGGAAGAAGAGTAAAGCAATGCAGAAGTTATAGTGAAAATGAGCATGAGGATACGATTGAAGAGCATGATCATGATCAGGCACAAAGAAAGAGAAGAGACAAGAGAGTAAAGTATCAGAGAGACTGACCCAAGGATCCTCACTCGTCAATGCCAAGTCAACACGAAAAGTTTGCGTTCAAATTCCGATATATTATGATTTTTTGATTCGGCTAAGGAAGGGATTTTTTTTTTTGAGTAAATATTTAAATTGGGTCCTAAGTTTGCAGTAGAGCCTAAGTATCGTCTCTGAATTTAAAATTATTTTAAATTTATCTTTTAATTTAACAATGATTTATTCTGAAATATTTTTTGGTGACCAAATGATAATAGTTAGATGAAGGCCACGTTAAAAGTTTTACTGGACTGATAAAATGTCATTATTTTATTTTTAGCGTCCAAATAAAACTCCTTCAAATATTTTAAAAGATGTTAGTATATATTTTATTTGGACATTAAAAATAAAACTGCGACGTTTTACCAGCGTGGCTTTTAATGTAATTTTTGTCCAATTACATTATCGTTTTGTCACCAAAAAATATCTCAAAGATCAACGATTATTAAGTTGAGAGATAAATTTACAACAATTTTAAGTCTAAAGATAACATTTAAAGTTCAACTGCATATTTAAAAATCACTTTGAAACCATCTATATCACAAGAGTTAAATGGGTATGAGTATCGAAATACGTGCAACATTCATAAAGGATCTCAGTAGCAAAAATAGGCACAAAGTACTAATTGGATTTCAATCACCCAGATGTGTGTAATTGAATTGATGTTATGTTTGTTTGATTTTTATTTTTTTATTTCATTCAATTTAATTTAAATTATTTTAAATTTTAAAATTATAAAAATATTTTTTAATAAATTATAATTCAAATAACATAATTTATAATTTAAATTAATAATTTAATTTAATTCAATAAAAACAAATATATTTATATTATTGTGCTAGTTATTTATGAGTATTATAAAATTAATTTTAAAAAAATGGCATTATTTNNNNTAGGTATATTTGCTTTTATTGAATTAAATTAAATTATTAATTAAATATACTCGTCTTATTATATTGATTATTTATGAGTATTGAAAAATTAATTATCAAAATATTTTTAAATATAATTATAAACATTGAATGAATATTTAATAATTAAAAGAGTACTATATTTAATAAAATTATTGTCTCCTAAATATTATTGTGTGATATTATTAGATTAATTTTATATTATTGATACGACTGCTTACTCAAATTGAACAAAACCACTGATATGAATATGTAAGTATAGAAAAATCACAAATAAAATCTATGGGAGTATATATGAGAGTTAGGAGTATAATATTGGGGCTAAGAGAAATAGGAATGTGTAATAGTAGCCTGGCTTAACTTGTCCAAAGTCACAAAGTAGAAGAAAGAATGAGAAACAGAAAGGGAATCACATGAAGAGAATTTAAAGAGAGATTCAGAAAGAAAGGCTCACAATTCACACTCGTCCCTCTTGCCAATGTCACGCCCGCTTAATAAGCACCAATTCTGTTAGTTGCATTTGTTGGTCATTCTTGTTACGATCCTCATTGTGCTCTGCATGTGTTGCTCCATTTGCGTGCAGCATGTTACTACCCTTACTGTCATCACCCCACCTTTAAAAAGGACCTTGCCCTCAAGGTCAAAGAAAGTAAATTGCTGCTTCATTTGCTCATATAGTTTCCAAGTGGCTTCTTCTGCTGCCAATGAGTGCCATTGAATTAAAACCTCATCCGGCCATCTATTGTCTTTTTTGATCATGTGATGACCTAACACTTGCTGAGACTCTAGTATCACAAGATTGCCATCCGTAAGCCAAGGAGAAGGAAAAGTAGCAGCAACAGGATGTCCCACACACTTCTTGAGAAGGAAGATGTGAAATATTGGATGAATCCGGCCATGAGGCAGGAGATCTAACTTATAAGCCACCTTTCCCAACGTGCTAGCACCTTGAGGGTCCAAAATACTTCATAGACAATTTTTAATTCGCTCGTAGAGCAAGGGACTACTATTGATAGGGTTGTAATTTAACAAATATGAATTCTCTAATTTAAAACTCGAGGTCCCTTTGTTTCAGATCCGCTTTGGCTTTCATTCTATTTCGGACCCGCTCCAGGTTCAATTTCAGCTCTGCCAGAATAATATCTCTTTGCTGTAGCGAATCCTGCTGGGTTTGAGGGTCATTAGAATTGGGAGTGTATCGGAGAATAGCAAGGGGATCATGACCAAAAAGAGCCTTATAAGGGGACATGCCGATTGAGGAATACCAAGACGTATTGTAACTAAATGCAGCCCAAGGAAGCAGAGAAAGCCAGTCTTATGGGGTTATGTTGGGTAAAGCACCGGAGATACATTCCAAGCAACGATTTAACACCTCAAAATGGCCATCAGTCTCTGGCTGGAAGACTGTACTACGAGTCAGTGTGATTTCTTGTCTAACAGAAAAATGCTCCCAAAATCTACCAGTAAAGACTTTATCATGGTCAGACACAATTAAGCTTGTAGGACCATGTAAACTCACAATCCAATCAATAAAAACATCAGCCACTTTTTCTGCAATGTAATTTGTCAGCAGAAGTACGAAATGAGCAAATTTAGATAAACGGTCCACCACCACCATTATCACCGAATATCCTTGTACTTTAGAAAGCCCCGTGACAAAATTCATAGCGATATCTTGCCAAAATGCAGAGGGAATTGGCAGCGAAACCAGTAACCCCATTAGAGCCTGTGTTAGGTACTTGGCCTGTTGACACACTTGGCACCTAGCCATATACTCTTTAACAGCCGCACGCATATGCCTCCAAAAAAATTGAGCTGAGACTCTCGCTAGAGTCTTCTGAAATCTCGCATGACCGCCACTTTAGAATCATGGAATTCAGTTAAAATAGTTGGGATGAGGGATGGATCCTTTGGCACCACCAGCCTGCCATCCCAATACCACAGTCCATCTTGTTTCTGCAATCTGTCAAACTCTAACTCAGCCGCCGAAAACTTAGAAGCTGGTGTAAATGATCGGAGAGAAGCCTTAAGCTGTAATACAAAAGAGGATTCCATGGTGGACAATGTCATAAAGGCATGAGACAACCCATCTGCCCCTTGATTGTCTTTGTGCTTTTTGTATTCAATGGTAAAGTCATACCCAAGCAACTTCGGAAGCCAAGCTTGTTGCTCCAGGGTTTAGATCACTTGGTCCTACATTTCTCTCAGGCTTCAATGATCCATTCAGATGACAAAACGATGACCAAGTAAATAATGTCAAAATTTTGAAACTGCTGTGAGTATCACCTACATTTCTCTAGCATAGGTGGATTGTTTCTACATAGTTAATGAAAGTTTCTTCGAGAAGTATACAATCGGATAGTTATCCTAACTCAAAATAGCTCCAAAACCGGAACCTGACGCGTCTGTTTCCAGGACAAATGGTTTAGAAAAATCTGGTAAAGCTAAAATAGGAGCATTCATCAGAGCATTCTTTAACGTATTAAAAGCCTCAGCTACTGAATTAGACTAGCAAAAGCTTTTCTTCCACAACAAGTCAGTGAAGGGAGATGCCATCATAGAAAAATTCTTGATAAATTTACGATAATAGCTTGCAAGGCCTAGAAAACCCCGTAGTTGGCGCACTGATGTAGGAATAGGCCAATCTTTAATAGCTGAGACCTTAGCATCATCCACTCGGACCCCTTCGCCAGAGACTATATGACCAAGATAATCGATATTACACTGGCCGAAAGAGCACTTAGACAACTTTGCAACCAAACAATTATCTCTTAGAACCTTAGGACCCTGCATAAGTGTGTCAGATGTGAAGGCCAATCAGGACTATAAACCAAGATATCGTCGAAAAACACCAGCATGAATATGCGCCACATATCAGCAAACACCGAGTTCATAAGGGATTGAAATGTGGCCGGTGTATTTGTGATGATTTGGATTTTTGATGGTATAGAATTTCACAAATGAATTCTCGTTGCAAGTATAGTTTCTAAACCAATCAATAATCCTTTCATACAAAAAGTTGTTTGTCACTAGTACAAACCCCTAAAATTTATAAACCGAAGTATTGAACCTCGGGTCATTCTCCCTAGGAATTGTAATGAAGTGTTTTGTTATTGGTTGTGAGTTATTTTTGGGGTTTTAATAAGAAACATGAAAGATAAATGGCAAGAAAGTAAACTAAGGCCTAAAAAGGTCTTGGCAAGGGTTGGTGGTCAAGGATCTCTATCCTAATCACTAACCACAATATGAGAATTGGCAAGGATTAATCTCATTAAATCATCCTCTAACAAGTAGTAAAGGAAAGTCAAATGAGCTATATCAATCCTAGTCCATTATTATGAATTACCTCAAATGGAATTAGAAGAAAATAGAAGAAACAAGAGTATATCTACAACAAGATATAAGAACAACATAAAGGAAATTACAACAAAAGAATGGAAGAAGAATGAATGTAACTACAATGAATTGAAGAGTAGAAGTAGAAGAATGAATGAATGGAAACCTAGATCTAAGAACTAAACCTAATCCTAATCCTAATTCTAGAGAGAAGAGAGAGCTTCTCTCTCTAGAAACTACCTCTAAACTAATCCTAATGAGTGAAAATGAACTAAAGTCCCTTTGCTCTTCAATCCTTGGCTTTAAATAGCAGTTTAGGCGCCAAAGTTGGTTGGAATTGGGCCCCACAACCCTTTGAGAATTTGTTGGTCACATTTTCATTAAAAAATCATAAACCAGCACCGACGCGTACGCGTACAGCACGCGTACGCGTCCATGGGGTGATTCGCAAGGTGCGCGCAAGTGCCAGGTGCGCGTGCGCGTCCATGGGCGAGTTCAACTTCTTTGACTTTTCATGATTTCTCCACTTTGCATGCTTTCCCTCTTCACTCCTTTGATCCATTCCTAGCCTTTTCAATCTGAAATCACTAACAAACATATCAAGGCATCTAATGGAATCAAGGAGAATTAGATTTAGCTATTTTAAGTCCTAAAAAGCGTGTTTTCACATATAAGCACAAATAAGGAGACAATCACAAAACTATGCTAATTCAATGGATAAATGTGGGTAAAAGGTGATAAAATCTCTTAAAATCAATACAAGATAAATCGTCAAAACGGGGTTTATCAACCTCCCCACACTTAAACCAAGCATGTCCTCATGCTTAAACTAAGAATGAAGCAAAAGGTATGCTTTTATTCAATGGAACTAACTAAATGCAATCTACCTATATGCAACTATCTACATGAATGTAATTGCTTGGTCAAAATAAATCAATTCCCAAGAATCATATATGCACAAGGGCTAAGGACTAGCAAGTCTAATCCACAATTGAATTGAGTTATTAAATATTTTTTACAAACTTGCATGAGAAGAGATGATCATAGGTGGAAACATGTAATTGAGCATCAAACCCTCACCGGATGTATTTGCACTCTATTCGCTCAAGTGTTTAGGGTTGATTCTCTCAATTCGGGTACTTTCCAAGATTTGTTCTTCTTCTAACAATCAATATATATTTCATGCATGCATACATCTATCATGAGGTCTTTTCTTTAGGTTGTAATGGGGTTAAGGTCAAGGTAGGATGCATATATGGTTAAGTGAGCTTGAATTTTGAATCTTTGATAAGCTTAAACTTTCCACCTAACCTATGACATCTTATACAATTAAGTTCTAACCTAACTACCCATTTTCACTTTTTCACATACTCATGTATCCATTTTCATTTCACAACACTTATGCATTGATTTTATTGAGCAACACTTTGCTTTGGGGCATTTTGTCCCCTTTTTATTGTTTTTCTTTTTTTTCTTTCTTTTCTATATTTTTTTCTTTTCTTTTCCATTTTGTTTTTCTCTTTTTTTTTCTTTTCTTTTTCTCATTTTTCTTTTTTTTCTATATACAAGAACATCAATGCATAAGGTTTTACATTTGATCAATATATGAGTATGTACCCAATTTCCAATATTTTCAATAACAATACAAAACTACCTTTTTATTCCCCCAATGTCCCAAGATTTTCACACTTGAATGGTACTCACGCACACTAGCCTAAGCCAACCAAAGATCCAAATTAAGGACATTTATTGTTTTTTGCTTAATGGCTTGTAATGTGCTAAAATAAGAACGAAGTGGGTTAATCGTAGGCTCAAATTGGCTAACAAAGAAATATAAAAGGTAAGGCTATTTGGGGTAAGTGAGTTAAATGAAATGATGGCCTCAATCATATAAATGCATGAATACATAAAATAATGGACATAAAGAATCAAACAAATCAAAGATCACATTCATAGAAAGAGAATAATGTACACAAGAAGGAAAAATAAGTGGTTATAAGATGTAACCACACCATTAGGCTCAAATCTCACAAGCTTGTGTTCTTAGCTCAAAACATGATCCACAAGATATATAATTCAAGCAAGTTCTATGAAAAGTTTTCACTCAAATTAATTGGTGCCCTATAGATAGAAATCCTTGAAAAAATTCATTATTTTGACTAAGCTTATTGTGTATATGTATGAAAAAATAAGAAAATGCAAGTAAAAACCATAAAATCCTAGAATGAAATGCAAAAGTGTTGGGATTAGAAATTTGTCACCCAAAATCACCGACCGGTCGGACGACCTCCCCACACTTAAAAGTTTGCGCAAGGGGGTACGGCGAATCTCCGGATTGCTGCATGTTCTTAGTCTTGCTTCCGTTATTGCTTGTGGTGCATTCGTCATGAAAAACAAAAATATAACACCATAAGATGGGAAAACAAAAGCAAGGAAGCATAATTGTTGGAATGAGGTAAATCACTAGAATTGAGTGAGTGAATTAGTGTGACATTAAGAAATATTAGGTGTGTGAATTCTAAATTGCACGGTTTAGAACACACATTAGCATAAAAGTTATGTCACAAAAGAAGCATGCACTTCACTTATCCTAGTGTGCTTGAGATGCTTTAAGTAAACTTGTAAGGTAAAACAAGCATTAAAGAAGCATGAAAGCATTCCTAGTCCAACAAAGATTATCAAAAAACATTCATGCTAAAATAGCATTTAGGCAATAAGGGGCAGCAATGTATAGTAAACAAAGTCAATAATCCAACAATTATGATGAAAAGAGAGAAAATAAAATGAAAACAAAACTAAGACTAACTAATCAACTAACTAACTAACTAATTAACTAACTAACTAGCTAATAACTAACTAACTAACTAACTAATAACTAACTAAAATAAATGGTTATCGATGGTGTTTGGGAGTGTTGGATTAAGGGTAGGAGAGGGAAAGAAGAAAGGAGGAGGAAAGAAATGGAAAGAGGAGAGGAAAAGAAGTGGATTGAAGGAAGGGCATCCACGCGTACGCACGCATGGCGCGCGCGCGTCGATGGCTTATTTCGAGAGTTGTGCGTACGCGTCATGTGCGCGTGCGCGCGAGTGGGGTTGTGCCAAAGGCACAACGTTGGCATGGCGTAGGCATAACTCTCTGGAAAATGTAGGGAATGTGGAACTTCTCAATCTACGCGTACGCACGCATGGCGCGCACGCGTGGATGGTCGAAAGTGCTTGATGCACGCGTACGCGTGAAGTGCGCGTATGCATGGATGGTGCTCTATTTTTCAAAATTTTCCTATGTTTTTGTACCAATCTAAGCATTCCAAACCTCCAAACAGCTACCAAAATACCATAAAACCTTATTTAACATATTATACTACCAAATATACTCAACTAACTAATCAAAACATGAATTTAAACTAATTCTATCAATATGTACAAAAGAGAAAATGAAAGGATTTTACCATGGTGGGGTGTTTCCCACCTAGCACTTTTGTTTATTGTCCTTAAGTTGGACTTATGGGGAGCTCCTCATCAAGGTGGCTTGTGCTTGTACTCATCTTGGAACTTCCACCAATGCTTGGTTCTCTATTGTGCCCCAAGATTCTTCATGGATTGAGCCAAGTCTTGATGGAGTTCTTCACAAGCTTGGGGCTCCCAAAGTTGGTCCTCTTTTTCTAATCCGGGATCCCACACTTTGTTTTCACACCCGTCTTGAGGTTGATCATCATTATTAGTCCATCTGGGTGGTGAACAAGATGAATTCTCTATGAAGTGCCCAACAATCCTCTTAGACCCATCTATTTGAGCACTACTATAACCTTTATATCTCATGTTTGATGCATCAACCATAATGAGCCTTGATTTGCAACGCCCACCACAAAACCTTTTCCGCTTATGCTTCATCCCACAAACTTTCCTAAGTTGGCCATCCGTTTCAAGCAAACCATATTCAAGTGAGATAATAAAGCTAATAGAAATGAATTTCACCCACTCAAATGAAGATGTAGATGGCAACCTAGGCAAAGATGCTTCCAAAGATCTTGACAAAGCATAACCAACCCTCGTTCTTCTATTTCTAGGGATTTCCACCTCTTCACAAGATCTCTTAATCTCAATCCCTTATTCAACAGTTTTATCTAAACCTTTTCCTTTACTCAAATCATAATAGGGAGGGTGAAAAAAATTTACCTCCTCAACGCTTTCAAATCCAACCGGAGAAGGTTCTTCATGCTCAAAGGATTCTTTACCACTAAGACTTGATGCTTGATCTTCATCACCAAGGGAACTCAATTCTTTCTCTATCCCATCCAAGCCTTCATATGGAATATGCCTTGGAAGGTGTGCACTTTCCTCCCTAGCATCAATTTCAATCATCTTGGAGGGGTTTTCTTCAACTTTATGTTCCCATGGAGGCTCCACATCTCCCAAGTCTTCTACCACTTCTTCCTTGTCTTCAACAATTAAAGCTTCCCCCAATTGTTCCAATACAAAGCAACTTCCCTCATTTCCCACCGGAATTTCCAATCTCTCCTTCATGCTATGTTCTTCATTTGATTCTCCACATGTAGCCATGGGAGTTCCTTGAGTGTTCAAGCATTGGGAGGCTAATTGATTTGTTACCTCATCCAAGGCGGCCATAAAATTTTGCACATCCCTTTTCATCTCTTCTTGCCCTTGAACAAGAACACCAAGGGTTTCATCCATTAGAGATTGGAGTGGGTGGAAGGGTTC
>NC_029780.3:84220513-84222856 GCF_000817695.3 Arachis duranensis
AGATTTGAGTATTCTTCCATGGGAGGTTGTGGTGGAAAGTAGTATTCATCTTGTGGTTGAAAATTTTTATATATTGGAGGTGGTTCATCTTGGTAATAATGTGGAGGAGGTGGCTCTTGAAAATATTGATGTTGGAATGTTGGTGGCTCTATATGTGGTTCATATGGCTTATATGGTTGTTGGAATGGTGGATATGGATTAGGGTCATATGAAGGTGGTTGGTAAGAAGGGGCTTGTGAGTATGGTTGAGAGTTATGTTGAGGATATGGTTCATAGGCATATGGTGGTGGTTCTGGAAAGTCACAAGGTGATTCACCATAGCCATTGGATTGGTATGCATCAAAGAATGGCTCTTCTTCATAGTGCATTGGTGGGGGTTGTTGCCAAGAAGATTGATCATATGCATATGGCTCTTTCCACCTTTAGTTATCCCATCCTTGATACACATTCTCATTATAGTTCTCATCACCTACAACATAATTGTAACTACACTCATAGCCAAAGTGAGAATTCATGATAGTAAGAGAAGGCAAAAACAAAAAAATAGTAACAAATAAAGAGAACAAACTAAAAACTAACAAAGAAGCAAAAAGCAAACATATTCACAATATTCACATATATACAATAACCAATAACATAACATCATTGCAATTCCCCGGCAACGGCGCCATTTTGATGATTTGGATTTTTGATGGTATAGAATTTCACAAATGAATTCTTGCTGCAAGTATAGTTTCTAAACCAATCAATAATCCTTTCATACAAAAAGTTGTTTGTCACTAGTACAAACCCCTAAAATTTATAAACCGAAGTATTGAACCTCGGGTCGTTCTCCCTAGGAATTGTAATGAAGTGTTTTGTTATTGGTTGTGAGTTATTTTTGGGGTTTTAATAAGAAACATGAAAGATAAATGACAAGAAAGTAAACTAAGGCCTAAAAAGGTCTTGGCAAGGGTTGGTGGTCAAGGATCTCTATCCTAATCACTAACCACAATATGAGAATTGGCAAGGATTAATCTCATTAAATCATCCTCTAACAAGTAGTAGAGGAAAGTCAAATGAGCTATATCAATCCTAGTCCATAAGTCCTAACTCTCCACTAATTCAATTAGTGAGAACTAGAGTCAATGGATCCAATCATCAATTACTTGGACATTAGCAACTCAAGAGTTCCTAAGTTACCTTTCCAAACCAAGAACATAAAACCCTACTCTAAAATCCAACCAAGCATTTTATCAAACACTTGGAAGGTACAAAAGGAAAGCATAGTAAATTTATCAAACACTTGGAAGGTACAAAAGAAAAGCATAGTAAATCAACAACAAGAATTAATTCTAACAACAATCAAATGTAAAGAATTAACAACAACAATTAAAGGAAACAAGATCTACATGAATTACCTCTTATTGAATTGAAAGAAAATGAAAGGAACAATAGTAGATCTACAACAAAACATAAGAACAACACAAAGAAAATTACAACAAAAGAATGGAAGAAGAATGAATGTAACTACAATGAATTGAAGGGTAGAAGTAGAAGAATGAATGAATGGAAACCTAGATCTAAGAACTAAACCTAATCCTAATCCTAATCCTAATTCTAGAGAGAAGAGAGAGTTTCTCTCTCTAGAAACTACCTCTAAACTAATCCTAATGAGTGAAAATGAACTAAAGTCCCTTTGCTCTTCAATCCTTGGCTTTAAATAGCAGTTTAGGCACCAAAGTTAGTTGGAATTAGGCCCCACAACCCTTGAGAATTCGTTGGTCACGTTTTCATTAAAAAATCATAAACTAGCACCGACGTGTACGTGCATAGCACGCGTACGCATCCATGGGGTGATTCGCAAGGTGCGCGCAAGCGCCAGGTGCACGCGCGCGTCCATGGGCGAGTTCAACTTCTTTGACTTTTCATGATTTCTCCACTTTGCATGCTTTCCCTCTTCACTCCTTTGATCCATTCCTAGTCTTTTCAATCTGAAATCACTAACAAACATATCAAGGCATCTAATGGAATCAAGGAGAATTAGATTTAGCTATTTTAAGTCCTAAAAAGCATGTTTTCACATCTAAGCACAAATAAGGAGACAATCACAAAACTATGCTAATTCAATGGATAAATGTGGGTAAAAGGTGATAAAATCTCTTAAAATCAATACAAGATAAACCGTCAAAATGGGGTTTATCAATTTGTCAGCCCAATTGGCATTACTAGCCGTTCATAAAGACCGTGGTGAGTCCTAAATATAGTCTTGTAGCAATCCTCAGGGGCAACCCAAATTTGTTGATACCTTGTTCTGAGATCTAGTTTAGAAAAAAATTGAGCGCCAAACAATTTATCCAATAA
>NC_029780.3:84223090-84228337 GCF_000817695.3 Arachis duranensis
TTTTGTCTCGTCCCTAGCCACGAGACTTTTTACTTTTGTCTCGTCACTTGGCTCGAGACATTTTTGATTTTAGCTCCTATGCAGTAGAAACAGAAATGAAGAAGTAGAGAGAGAAGATTACACCCATATATATCCTGGTTCAGCTGCTAAGTGAAATGCAGCCTACATCCAGTCTCCATCACAACAACGATGGAATTTCACTATAATCATCCAGATTACAGATTGTAAAGTGCTAACCCAACTTACAAGGGGATTCCTACAGAATCATGAAACACAACATAGATGTACAAAGGAACTCTAAGGACATCTATGGCTTTTTTTTTAATTTTGCACTCTCTGCCTTTTTCCGCTCTATGGCTTTTTCATACAAACCTCACTGTTTCCCTTTTTCCATGAGACTCAAGACATGACAGAATTAAACAGAAAAATTACAAAACAGAATACATTGAAGGAGAAGAAAATCTGTAAGCTTAGGTAGCTATGAGACTTCTATGCCTTGCACTCTCACTTTCTTCTCTTAAATCAAACCGTGACTATTCACTCCTTTTATAGAGAAGAGAAGCCTTTACAGTTGAAATAAAGCCAAGCTTAAACTTCTTTTCCTTCAAAAACAAATCCGGTTCGGCCACAGAGAGAGAAGAGGTAACTCATGCATAACCCAACATGCAAATACCTCTAGTTCTTCCTTGGTCATCACTCTTCATCAATCCGAACGCTCCATCCTTGGCTTGCTCTCCAAGATGGATTTCTGGCCCTTGATGCTTCATGATGATGATGGCTTCATCTGCTCCAATCTCTGCCTCTTCCATCACTTCGCCACTCTAGCTACTTCCTGTGGTGGTTGAGCAGAATCAGAGACAAGCCATGCCTCCAAGAATCTCCTCCTTGCTGGCCAAATCACCTTCTTTCTTTTTGAGTATGAAGGATCTGAGATTACCTCACCAAATCTTACCACTTTTGGTGATAATCTCAGCCACATCATACTTTTCTTTTGTTATGTTTTCTTACCATCATTAGTTCGATGGTCTTGAACCATGAATCTTCTTCTTTCTTTTGGTTGCTGAACATAGCTTCCATTGTTTCCTGGACAATGATCGAAGGAGAAGAAGGAGAGAGATGAGAGAGAATAAGCAATCTTGGAAGAAAAGCAATTAAATGAGTTAAACCAATTAATTGGTAAAAGTTGCTTTTACTTCCCTTAGAGTGGCGTGTAGCAATGATGCCTTCAATCAAATCAATGTCAAATTCTTTCTCATGTTTCCAATGCTAGCAAATTAAGTTTTGAAATCCATCCCTTAACAAGAAATGGAATCCGTTGAAAGCATGGAGCCAACTTGCTTTCTTTTTAATTTGGTTTTGGACCAAGCTTGGAAACATCCATCAAAATTAATATTGGGCTTGGTAGCAACAAAATTTAATCTGGCCCAATTAGTAACATTTGCTTTCCTGATGAATTTTTGGATCATGCATAAAACAAATAGGAAAGCATTTTCAACTTGGACTTGGATTAAGTTGGCCCAAGTAACATAAAAAATCAATTCAGCCATATTCATCATATATTATCAAAACTAAAGGCTGAATGTGATTCGGCTTGCACCAGAAATTTGTTTTTCAGCCCAATATTAAAACCTGCATCACAAAATTATTAATTAACACATGTTTAATGAAAATCATATTAATAATTTTGTAATTGATTATTTCAATAATGTTTGTTCATCACAAATATTAATTTGGAGTTTTCCAAACTCATCAATCTCCCCCTTGATGACAAACATTATTAAAATTGAAATGGAAAGAAATTTTAAAATTGAGTAAGGAATACTCCCTTTGAATTTGAATTTCTCCCCCTTTCTAAATGTCATATGACTCCCCTTTAATGTATGCTATTTTACCAAGGGAGGCTTTATACCTGTAACAATTCAATCAAGCTTCAAGTAACAATGTTATTTAGCATTTTCATTCCATGAAGCTAAATGCTTGATCTATGAGCAGTTTAAATTGATAATCAAAACTTATTTGACATCATAAACTTATTTTCTGCTCAATGCACACAACATAATCAAACAGAAATAATTTTTGCTGTTCAAATTGGTTAAAAAAATATTTTCCAACAAATTAGAGCAATCATAGTTATGGTAGGAAAAATATTTTTCAAGCAAGATATAATCTTTCCAAACACAACAACTATTTTCATTAAAAATTAAGAGAACTGCCAAAAGTAAATCCAACATTAAGCATTTTATCAAGGTAATTCAAATGTATCATAAACACAGTAAACACATTTTACCAAGATAAACATCAAATGATGGCAGCAATGTATTCAAAGCAATATTCAAAGCAGATGCATCAATCAAAACATGATCACAATTAAAACAGATACTTCAATCAAGCATCAATCCTCTTTAACATGGGTGATCATGAATTCTCAAGAGAGAATTTCAACCCCTGTTTTCCAATTTCAATTTTTTTATTTTTCTCCCCCTTTTGTCATCAAAGGGTCACCTGCAAACAGTTTTGAGATAGCAAGCAAAATATTCAAAATATAGTCAAACACAGCAGAGTATCACAGGGTATCTCAGAGTTATAAGAGTCTCCAACAAATAAAGTACCAGATTGAGCCTACTTAAGCCAATATCCTAAACTTAAAACAGAGAATTAATCATCAGACAGATTGAGATCAGAATCTCCTTCATCATCTTCATTATCAAATCCCAAATCATTCTCCAAGTTTTCCAGCATTAGACCCACTCTATCTTTGCATCTCATCCATGCTTTTTCAGTTTCATATGCCAGTTTACGTGCAGCCTTATGAGATTGCACCATGACTTCTGACATATTTAAAAATTCAGTGAGAATTTCTTTGATGGACTTGGCGGTCTTGGAGGACTCGGGTCTGCCCTCAAACTCGCTTTCTGAAGCCATGGATTTCTTGCTTTTGGTTCCTTTCACTGCTCCGCCTCCTTTGACCATTGACACTTTGTTCTCTACTTTCTCATTCAAAAGGTCAACTTTAAAGAATTCAAAGATACTGGTTAAGAACATACCATAGGGTAGATTTGCCTTTTTGGTGCTCCTGACCGAGTCCCACATATGGCGAATCATAATATAACCAAAAGAAATGGGAGTAGATGTAACAAGTGCAAATAAGATGAGGGAGTCAGATTATGTTACTTTGTTGTGAGACCCACTTTGAGGAGTGAGAATATGGGTGATGATCCTGTGGAGCAATGAATTGGTGGAGCCTAAAGCCTTGTGAGTAGGAATATTTCCATCCAAGCCTGAGAAACGCTCACATATGTGTTGAAGAACCACGGTATGAGTGACACCGATTTGTGAGTCCCACCGTTCGGCCATGTATGCTCTCGGTCCTTCATCCTTGTATCCCAAGGTAGTTCCAATGGTGGTAGTGTCAAGAGTAATGTGAACTCTTTTTACATATGAATGGATGGTGCCATCAATAAGACGCATGTTGGCGTAGAACTCACGGACCAGACCTGGATAAACTGGTTTCTGGATTTGAAGCAGAGAAGTCCATTGAAGCAGTTCGAAGAGTGGGGAGACATTTACTCCCTTGTTTGCGAGATTCTTAAGGTTGACAAGGTACGTCAAACAGAGATGACGCTTTTGTATGACCTCCTTGTGGAATTCATAGGAAGTGCAAGAGTTGAATCTGGCATGATCGAAGTGGGAGTGATTCTTGGCAAATTTATTTTTAAATTCCAGGGATTCCAGATTTGCCGGTTCCATGGTGTTGTTTAGAGCGAAGCCCTTTGATTTCTGACCACTCTTCCCAGGTGTGGCTTTCTTCGGTGATGGTGGTGGTGATGTGATGGGTGAAGTGTGAGATGATTTTGCCTCAACACTTGGCTCCTTATTTTTGCCTCGGCCTGAACTTTTCTGGGCAATCACTTTCTTTCTCATGGTGGAAGTGCATTTGGATGGTGGTGAAGGAGAAGATGAAGATGTAGAATGAATGTGGATATGAGTATGGGTTTGTGGAGAGGGAGTCTTCTGAGAAAGCCGAATGTGTTCACTTTTTCTAGAGGCCGTTTTCTTCTTCATGATGAAGAGAAGATATGGAGTTGGAAGAAGAGGAAAGGACTGTAGAGTGTGGATAGTGGAGAGAGGTTAGTGGTGCATTTAATGTTGATTGGAAAGGGAAGTTAATGATCATCATGGCGCGGTTATTAACCAAGGGGTTTTGAAAAAAATGGTTTCCTAGAATCAAGGGATTAGATGGAGAGAGGGATTTGATTTGACAATAACCACTTCCACTAGGATTTGATATGACAACCAAAAGATTTGATCATCATAAAATGAGGGATCAATCAAAAAGTCAAGGTGGGGTTAATCAAGATTTAGTGGGGCCCATGAGAAACAAAGTCTGCGCAGCCTCCCCCTTAATTACAACTTCTCCAACATGCTTGAAATTTATCTCGTCCATTCCTACGAGATAAAACTGAGCAGAGTTAGAATTTCACATATTTTCAACAAAGCTTAAATCAAACATTCCCAAGCTCTTTCTTAGTGAACAGAATTTGTCTTCACAGAGGGGTTTTGTAAAAATGTCAGCAAGTTGATCTTTAGATTTTACAAATTGAATATCAATAGTACCATTTGCACATGTTCTCTAATAAAATGATATTTGATTTCAATGTGCTTTGTTCTTGAGTGCAAAACATGATTTTTTGAAATATTTATTGCACTCATGTTATCACAAAATAGTGGTATACTATTGATCTTTAATTTGTAATCTTCCAACTGCGTTTTTAACCAAATTAATTGTGAATAACAAGCAGATGCGGATATATATTCAACTTCAGCTGTGGATAGAGCAACTGTGGCTTGTTTCTTGCTTGACCACATGTTGAGTGAGCTCCCAAGGAAACAACACATGCCGGAGGTGCTTCTTCTATCCACTCTATCTCCCGCATAATCTGCATCACAAAACCCTACTGCACAAAAATCATCAGATTTTAGATACCACAAACCATAATCACATGTTCCCTTAATATATCTAATGATGCGTTTAATAGCCAAAAGATGGGATTCTTTTGGGTGAGATTGAAATCTTGAACATACACCCACACTTTGAACAATATCCGGTCTAGAGGAGGTAAGATACATTAATGAACCAATCATTCCCCTATACCGTGTTTCATCCACATCTTTGCCATTATCATCCTTTTCAAGTTTATTGTTTGGATGCATTGGTGTTCCCATTGGTTTAGAATTTTCTAGGCCAAA
>NC_029780.3:84228631-84233024 GCF_000817695.3 Arachis duranensis
AATAAAACCATGCTAATTCATAGGCTAAATGTGATAAAAGGTTATCAAAATACTCTAAATTCAATACAAGATAAACCGTCAAATTGGGGTTTATCACCATCCGGATGAGGTACTAATGTCCAAACCTCATTTTTGTCGAATTGAGCGAGTTCCTCTTGCATGGCCTTGACCCATGATGGATCTTCAAGAGCTTCTTTCACATTGTTGGGCTCTATTTGTGACAAAAATGCAAAGTTGCTTGGTTCGGATTGTCTTTTGGTTGAGGATCTTGTTGTCACTCATTGGGAGGGATCACCAATTATGAAGTCATGAGGATAACCCCTTATAGACTTCCATTCTCTAGGCTTCCCTTGTGGTGTTGAGCTTTGATGAGTTTCTGTTGGTCTTACTGTTTCAGTTTCTCGTGCTATCTCAGGAGACAAAATGGAAATGTCTCCTCCAATCTGACGAGACAATTCTGGACTGGCAGATTCTTCAATTTGGACAGACTTGGGATTTTCTTTGCTTGTTCCAGCTCCTTCACAATCTGAATCACTCTCTATCACAGTACTGGAAATTAAGTTAGAATCACAAAAAGTAACATGTATGGATTCCTCTATGGTTCTATGTTCTTTAAGGTAAATTCTATAGGCTTTGCTAGTGGTGGAATATCCAACAAACATTCCTTCATAAGATTTTTCAACCCTTTTCTAATTATTGTTCTATTCAAAATATAACATGCTGTATTTACAGCTTTAGCCCATAGAAATTTAGGAACTTCATTCTCACATAACATAGCCCTAGTCATTTCTTGAAGGCTTCTATTCCTTCTTTCAACAACCCCATTTTGTTGAGGTGTTCTAGGGCATGAAAAATTATGAGAAATTCCAAAGTCATCACAGAATTTTTTAAAGTCTTGGTTTTTAAATTCTTTTCCGTGATCACTTCTCAAATGAGCTACTTTTAAATCTTTTTCATTTTGAATTTTCTTGCAAAGGGTTGAGAAAGCATGTAAAGCATCATTTTTATGAGCAAGAAAAAGTACCCAACCAAATCTAGAGTAATCATCTACCACTACCAAACCATAGTATTTACCTCCTAGACTTTGAGTTCTTGTTGGACCAAAAAGATCAATGTGTAACATCTCTAATGGCCTTTTGGTTGAAATTTCATCTTTTGGTTTAAAAGAGGATTTAACTTGTTTGCCTAATTGACAAGCCTCACAAGTAAGATCCTTATCAAATTTAATTTAGGAATTCCTCTAACCAGATTTTTCTTCACTAGCTTAGAAATTTGATACATGCTAGCATGACCTAACTTTCTATGCCGTAGCCATTTTTCAGATTCAAGAGATGTAAAACATGTTACATTTTGTTCTTTCAAGTCCTCAAGAGTTAATCCATACACATTGTTGCATCTCTTAGCTTCAAGAAGAATATCCCCAGTTTTTTCACAAACAACCAAGCATACAAATTTCTAAAAATTACTTCAAATCCTAAATCACACAATTGACTTACACTAAGTAAATTATGTTTCAAACCATTGACAAGAAGAACATCATTTATACAAGATGAAAAGTTTTTACCAACTTTTCCAATAGCCACTATCTTTCCTTTTCCATCATCACCAAAAGTGACAAGTCCTCCATCATATTCATCAAGTTTTATGAAGAAGGTTGTCTTTCCGGTCATATGCCTAGAGCATCCGCTGTCCATATACCACATATTTTCCTTCCTCTTGGATGCTAGGCATACCTACAAAATAAGCTCAAGTGACCTTAGGTATCCAAATTTTCTTGGATCCTTTCACGTTAAACCATCTCTTATGTCCCAAATCATTGTAATCAAAAACAACCTTGTAAACTTTATCACCAATCATTCTTTCACTAAAGAAACATTGAACGGGAAAATGATCACTTCGGTTACACAATCTACAAAACCTTGGAGTTGCTGTTTTGTTAAAGTAGGTGGGATCTTGAAA
The DNA here is from genome assembly GCF_000817695.3 of Arachis duranensis. Taxonomy (NCBI): domain Eukaryota; kingdom Viridiplantae; phylum Streptophyta; class Magnoliopsida; order Fabales; family Fabaceae; genus Arachis; species Arachis duranensis. The sequence continues at coordinate 84,230,591 of NC_029780.3, forward strand.
CCTTGTGTCATTGGATGAAGAAGCTTTATCTTTAAAAGAAGGTTTCCTATCAGATTTATAAAACCCCAAACCAGCTTTATCAAAGAGTGGTTTTTGACTAGACAAAATTTGATTTAGATTTTCAGAACTTTGAGTAAATTTGGCTAAGTCATTTTCAAGACTTTTGACCTTTTTTAGCAACTCTTCATTTTCCTTAAAACAGTTTACATATGCAACTACCGAGTGATCACTTTCACAGCTTCTAAGTTGAACTTTCAACTGCTTATTTTCTTTCACAAGATCACAGGCAGTTTCGGCCTCCCTTAGCTTTTCTTTGAGAAAATTATTTTCAGCTTTAAGAATGAGCTTTTCTTTGAGAAAATCATTTTCAGCTTTAAGAATGAAAATTTGTTGTTCAAGATCTTGATTATCAGTCAGAAAACATCTTATTTTTTCAGAAAGGTGATCTATCATAAGATGAAGGTCTTCAGTGTCAGGGTTTTGAAAAAATACCTGATCTACATGATTTTTCATGAGGCAAGACTGTGACTTGGTCTCAGATTCTTCATCACTGTCTGAGTCATTTTCCAAGTCTTCCCATGATGTCATCAGACCCTTCTTCTTTCCTCCTTTTTTCTTCTCCTCCCTTTTTAACTTAGGACAATCAGATTTGTAATGCCCCATTTCCTTGCAGTTGAAAAAGTCACTTTGCTAAGGTCTTTCTTCATTTTCCTTGAGTTGCCGCCTTTACCTTTGAACTTTACCATTTTCCTGAATTTTTTGGCAAACAACACAAATTCATTTTCAGAGGAGTTATCACTAGATTCATCATCTAGAGGATTAGTTACAGAAGAAAATGCAATTCCTTTCTTTTTTTACACTTTTTTCAAATAAGTGTTTTCAAAAGCAAGAAGGTTTCCTCTCAAATCATCAAGTGTCATGGAATCAAGATTATTGCTCTCAGAAATAATTAAAGCTTTTGTTTCCCACTCTTTAGTGAGACATCTCAGCACTCTTCTCACAAGCACAGAATCAGAATGTGTTACTCCCATAGCATCCAAGCCAACAGTGATGGTGTTGAACCGTTCGAACAGTTCATCAATGGATTCTCCTTCCTTCATTGTAAACATTTCATATTCCCTGTTTAACATGTCTATCCGAGTCTTCTTTACAATGGTTGTTCCTTCATGAGTGATTTGTAATTTATCCCAGATTTCCTTTGCTGTTGTGCATCGTGATACCCGTCGGTACTCCTCGAAGCTGATAGCACAGTTGAGTAGATTTATGGCCTTGGCATTTAGCTCCACTTTCTTCCTATCTTCTTCGGTCCAACTTGCTTCTGGTTTAAGAGTGACTACTCCTTCAGCACTTGTGTTAGTAGGAAACTGTGGTCCTTCTAGGATGATCTTCCAAAGCCTGTAGTCTACTGCTTGCACAAAGATCTTCATTCTCTCCTTCCAATAGGTATAGTTTTTCCCATTGAAAAGAGACGGTCTGTTGCTTGACTGCCCTTCTGTGAGATTGTACGATACCAGATTTGAGCCACTACTTTCTGCCATGAGAATCTTTTCTCCAAGCTGCAAAGCTTGATCTCTTTGAGACCAAGCTCTGATACCAATTGATGGTTTCAGTGGCTAAGAGAAGGGGGGGCTGAATCTTAGCCCCGTTTTTCTTGATTACACTTTCTAGTCTTTGAGGAGACTTTTCTATTTTTGTCTCGTCCCTAGCCACGAGACGTTTTACTTTTGTCTCGTCACTTGGCACGAGACATTTTTTTTATTTTAGCTCCTATGCAGTAGAAACAGAAATGAAGAAGTAGAGAGAGAAGATTACACCCAGATATATCCTGGTTCAGCTGCTAAGTGCAATGCAGCCTACATCCAGTCTCCATCACAACAATGATGGAATTTCACTATAATCATCTAGATTACAAATTGTAAAGTGCTAACCCAACTTACAAGGAGATTCTTACAGAATCATGAAACACAACATAGATGTACAAAGGAACTCTAAGGACATCTATGGCTTTTTCTTTTAATTTTGCACTCTCTACCTTTTTTCGCTCTATGGCTTTTTCATACAAACCTTACTGTTTGCCTTTTTCCATGAGACTCAGGACATGACAAAATTAAACAGAAAAATTACAAAATAGAATACATTGAAGGAGAAGAAAATCTATAAGCTTAGGTAGCTATGAGACTTCTGTGCCTTGCACTCTCACTTTCTTCCATTAAATCAAACCGTGACTGTTCACTCCTTTTATAGAGAAGAGAAGCCTTCACAGTTGAAATAAAGCCAAGCTTAAACTTATTTTCCTTCAAAAACAAATCCGGTTCGGCCATAGAGAGAGAAGAGGTAACTCATGCATAACCCAACATGCAAATACCTCTAGTTCTTCCTTGGTCATCACTCTTCATCAATCCGAGCGCTCCATCCTTGGCTTGCTCTCCAAGAT
>NC_029780.3:84233144-84246752 GCF_000817695.3 Arachis duranensis
GGCCGAATCTCCTTCTTTCTTTTTGAGTATGAAGGATCCGAGATTACCTCACCAAATCTTACCACTTTTGGTGATAATCTCAGCCACAACATACTTTTCTTTTGTTATGTTTTCTTGCCATCATTAGTTCGATGGTCTTGAAGCATGCATCTTCTTTTTTCTTTTGGTTGCTGAACATAGCTTCCATTGTTTTCTGGACAATGACCGAAGGAGAAGAAGGAGAGAGATGAGAGAGAATAAGGAATATTTGAAGAAAAGCAATTAAATGAGTTAAACCAATTAATTGGTAAAAGTTGCTTTTACTTCCCTTAGAATGGCGTGTAGCAATGATGCCTTCAATCAAATCAATGTCAAATTCTCTCTCATGTTTCCAATGCTAGCAAATTAAGTTTTGAAATCCATCCCTTAACAAGAAATGGAATCTGTTGAAAGCATGGAGCTAACTTGCTTTCTTTTTAATTTGGTTTCGGACCAAGCTTGGAAACATTCATCAAAATTAATATTTAGCTTGGTAGCAACAAAATTTAATCTGGCCAAATTAATAACATTTGCTTTCCTGATGAATTTTTGGATCATGCATAAAACAAATAGGAAAGCATTTTCAACTTGGACTTGGATTAAGTTGGCCCAAGTAACATAAAAAATCAATTCAGCCATATTCATCATATATTATCAAAACTAAAGGCTGAATGTGATTGGGCTTGCACCAGAAATTTGTTTTTCGGCCCAATATTAAAACATGCATCACAAAATTATTAATTAACACATGTTTAATGAAAATCATATTAATAATTTTGTAATTGATTATTTCAATAATGTTTGTTCATCACAAATATTAATTTGGAGTTTTCCAAACTCATCAAAAATCACCGGTGATGAGAAAGGACTAGCACTCGGGCGAATGATTCCTTCATTTAATATTTTCGTCATTAGCTTCTCTATTTCTATCTTCTGGCTATGAGCATACCTATAGGGTCAAACCTTCACAGGAATAATACCAAAAATTAGAGGAATATGATGATCATGTGCTCGCTTCGGTGGAAGCCCTTTGGAAGGGCAAAAAACCTCAGGGAAACCATGCAGTAATTCTGTAAGATTAGGTGCTAACTCAGGAGAAAAGGGGAATGGGGAAGAATCTTCCTCCACTAGAAGTTTCTTAACCTGTAATGTAAACAAAGCAGCTATACCATCCACTGCTTGAAGCCATTTAAACTGATGTAATGAAGTTGGCTGCAGAATTTGCTTTCGCTCCCCTTTTAAGATAACCAAGTGATCACCAGCCAAGAATGTGATAAACTTCTTCCTATAATTGACCAAGTGAGTATCCAAGGAGTCTAACCAACTATCGCCAAGCACCAACTCCTCCAAAATAATAGGTAAAAGATAGACCAAAATGCATAGGCAGTGATCTTGAACAACAATTAGAACCTCTTTAATTTCTCCTTCACAATGCAGCAACTTACTATTTTCCACCTCTACCGCAAATGGAGGGTCTTGGTGAATCACAAGTTTCAGTATTGCCGCCAAATGTAGATGGATAAAATTATCTGAACTCCCTCTATCCATCAAAATATGAATAGGGTTATTCTTAATAAATCCCGAGAAATGAATGGAATGCCTTGAGGGGACCCTTGATAATACATTATATGACAAATGTGGTGTCTCAAGGGCTTCTACCCCTGATTCTTGGTCCTTATTAGGCACTGAAATAGGCTCACCACCATTATCTGGCTCAACTGGAATGTCCTCCAATGTTTGAATTATAAAATATTGTTTGGAGGCACAATGGTGAGAAAATGAAAATTTCTCATCACAAGTAAAACACAACCCATTCACTCGACAAAATTGGATTTCTGTAGGTGAAAGTTTTCGAAGATGAGGATGCTTAGCAAGGGTGGGTAATAATGGGGTGGATGCAAAGGCTGGCGGTGGAAGCGTCGCCAATGGTTTAGGGGACCATGTAGGTATCAATGGCCGTTGAGCCAACAGAATGAAAGGTGGTTGTGGTGGCCAATGGTGAGGTGGCACTGGGAGGAAATAGGCCTCAAAAAATTTTGCTAAAGTGACTGCCTGTAACAGCGAAGGTGGGGAGCGAGATTTCACATCTCGGCGGAGCTCTAGTTGCAAGCCACCCACAAAACAGTCCAGGAGTAAGGCATCATCCATGCCATAAGTTTGAACGGCCAAATTATTGAAAGCATCAAAGTAATTAGAAAGAGAGTTAACCTGTTTGAGCTTCAGTAAATCCTCCCAAGGATTATCGAACTGTGAGGGACCGAATTGAAGCTGAATAACTGTAGAAACTAGAAAGCGAAAATCAATCTATCACCTGGCCCGTCTTCTTCAGGAGCTGGAACCATGCTAGTGCCTTACCCTCTAAGTTCACCGCCACCAAGTCAATCTTCTGGTATGTTCAGGCATATCGTAAATCTTGAAAAAATGATCCACACGACAAATCCATTGCATAACGTCATCACCACCCGTAAAAAGAAAAAAATCAACTTTCATTTGGTGTGATCGAGCGAAGCCTGACCCCCCAGGAGTCATGTCGGTGGGCCGCTGCTTTTGTTCAAGACATTGGGCCAATTGAACCTGAATGTTAGCTAGCGCGCTATTGATAGTAGATATTTGTTCATGATGACTCTCCCCTTGCTCAATGAGCCTAGTAATGGCCAATTGCATCATTTGTAGTCGCGTGTTGTCTACCATGGCAGCTCAATAAAAGTACCAAAATGATATGGCTGCTTACTCAAATTAAGCAAAACCACTGGTATGAATATGCAAGTATAGGAAAATCACAAATGGAGTCAATGAGAGTATATGTGGGAGTACAATATTGGGGCTGAGAGGATTGAAAATTTGTAATGGTAGCTTGGCTCAACCTGCAGAAAGCCACAGAGCAGAAGAAAGAATGAGAAACATAAAGAGAATCACAGGAAGAGAATTCAGAGAGAGGTTGCTCCCTTTGCGTGCAGCATGTTACTACCCTTGCTAACAATTTTATAGATACTATCTTACCATATTAACATTGAAAATGGAGTTATTAGATTAAGTATGCCCCTATAGTGTAGTCAATTTATTTTTATAGGTGTATGAGTTAATTTAATAATGCTTTTTTTTTAAATTAATTTTGCAGTACTCATAAATAACTAGTACAATAATACAGTATATTTGTTTTTATTGAATTAAATTAAATTATTAATTTAAATTATAATCATCTAAATTTTAAATTAAATATTTTTATAATTTTAAAATTTAAAATTAATTGAATCAAATTGGATGAAATAGAAAAATAAAAATCAAACAAACATAGTATCAATCCATTATACACACATTTCGGTGACTGAAACTCCAATTGAAACTTGGTGCATATCTCGGATACTGAGATCCTTTACGAATTTTGTATGGATCTCGAGTACTCAATACCCATTTAGCTCTTATGATAAAGATCAGGGGTTTGAGTACACTGTTCATTAAATCCCCTCAAGAACCGAGATGTAACACATTGTTCATTTACGTAATTATGCTGTATGTTATGTATTTTTATAAATTTTGTATTTATTTAACTTAAATTAAAAAAATATGCTAAGGAAGGCATTAATCCGGCTGAATTTTTTTCTATATTGTAGACAATAGCGTGATATGCATTGACATTTTGGTATAACTGAGTTTTATATTGCTATGGGTTTAATTTTTTGAAAGGTTTTGTGTGTGAACAATATTGTTTTAATTATATAAAAACAAGAGAAATTTGTAGAGGCTAGTAATTTTAAATTTTTATTTAAATTATTTAAATATAATATTTACGGAAACATGTAATCTAGAGAGTATTTTTTCATTTACATATTCGTATCACATTTTGGTACAGAGCCCTCAAAACCTTTAAATACGCAAATTGGGTACTCTGTACCCGAGATGCTATCAACTTAGAAATTCGTGCAGAAGCTGAGTGCATTATACCCAAGATAAAGCCATTATTAAATTCCAGCCATTGTGGTGGCACGAATTCCCACACTTCGTATAACTGAACCAGCAAGTGTACTGGGTCGTCCAAGTAATACCCGAGTGAGTCAGGATCGATCCCACGAGGATTGTGGTTTGAAGCAAGCTATGGTTATCCTGTATACCTTAGTCAGGCTGATAGAAGAGGTAGATATGTTGTTTAAAGCACATAAAAGGAAATAAATAAAACGTTACTCAGAAGTTGTGTAAATTGTGATAAGAATATGGTTAAGGCTTGGAGATGTTTTGTACTTTTGGATAACTCTAGTTTTACTGTCTTCTTCAACTGTGAATGATTACTTCTATGGCAGGATGTATGTGATCAACGTTGGTTGAGAGGTTGCCAATGCTTCTCCAGATCTAAACCCCAGGGTTAGTGTGGATCCATTCTGATTGAGGGTGAAGCTCCTGCAGTCCATTCTCCTTAATGATCATACTCAAAACGCCACAAACAAGGTCATATCTTCTGGATCAGAGAATGCTATGCCTTTGGGTTCTAGCCTCTACCACAAAGACCATAATCTCCCTATACCTCGGCTGAACTCATGTTTCGAGAAGTCCCCAACGAAGTCGTGGATTGGCCATCTAAGAGATATATAATCAAGCTAGTGGTTCATCATTGTCCGATGAAAGACGCACTCTGAATCCATGTAGAATGAGATAACATTTTTCCAGTTCAACGCATTCATAATGATGAAGAACAAAGATACATCTTAGAATCGAGAATCAAACACGGATTGAAGAGAAACATTAATACTTTTATCCATAAAACTCAACAGAGCTCCTCCCCTCAACTTAGGAGGTTTAGAAACTCATGCTGATAGAAAATACAATGTAAATTTCAAAATATGCTGGAAGAGATACTAAACAAGTGTGATCTTCTCCTTTTAATACTAAACTAGTGACTAAGGATTACATAAAAAAGGTAAAATAGTCTTTTAGTGCTAAAGTCCACTTCCGGGGCCCACTTGGTGAGTGTTTAGGCTGAGATTTGATAAGATTCACATGCTAGGAGGCCTCTAAGGTGTTGAACACTGGCTAGGGGTCCTTTATGGGCGTTTGGACGCTGGTCTCTTCTTCTTTGGTCGCTGGACGCCAGAATAGGGAAGGAGGCTGGCGTTGGACACCAGTTTTGGGCCTTCAATTCTAAAGCAAAGTATAAACTATTATATATTTCTAGAAATCTATGAAAGTTAGCTTTCTATAGCCGTTGAGAAATCTCCATTTGGATTTCTGTAGCTCCAAAAAAGCACTTTCGAGTGCAAGGAGGTCAGATCCGGACAGCATCTGCAGTACTTTCTCTGTCTCTGAATAAGACTTTTGCTCCAGCTTCTCAATTTCAGCCAGAATATACCTAAAATTGCATAAAAACACACAAACTCAAAGTAGAATCGAAAAATGTAAAATTTTCACTAAAACCTATGAAAACTTAATAAAACTTAAACAAAACATACTAAAAGCTATATGAAAATAATGGCAAAAAGCGTATAAAATATCCTCTCATCAAAATACCAAACTTAAACTGTTGCTTGTCCCCAACCAACCAAAAATGAAGAAGGATAGAAAGAAGAGTAAGATACAATAAATCTCTGAGTTTTCAATGAAGCTCAGTTTCAATTAGATGAGTGGGACTTAGTAGCTTTTTTCTTCCGAATAGTTTTGGCATCTCACTATCCATTGAAACTTAGAAGTGTTTGCATCTTTAGGAACTTAAAATCCGGATAATATTATTGACTCTCCTAGTTTAGTTCTTTTTTTTCCTTGAACACAACTTTTTAGAGTCTTGGCCATAACCCTAAGCACTTTGTTTTCCAGTATTACCACTGGATACATAAATGCCACAAACACTTAACTAGGTGAACCCTTTTGGATTGTGATTCAGCTTTGCTAGAATCCCCGGATAGAGGTGTCCAAAGTTCTTAAGCACACTCTTTTTGCTTTGGATCACGACTTTAACTGCTCAGTCTCAAGTTTGTCACTTGACACCTTCACACCACAAGCATATAGTTAGGGACGCTTTTTAATTGAAGTGCTTAGGCCAAGATTTTGTTTCTTGTAGGCCCTCCTAACCATTGATGCTCAAAGCCTTGGATCCTTTTACCCTTTTCTTTTGGTTTAAAGGGTTATTGGCTTTTTGCTCTTGCCTTTTGGTTTAAAGAGCTATTGGCTTTTTTGGTTTTTTATTTCTTTTGGTTTTTTTCGCATGCATATATATATATATATACATATATTCTCTCTTTTTTTTCTTTTGCAACATGTTTTTTCTTTTTCTTTTTGCTATTTTTTCTTGCTTCAAGAATCAATTTTTGAGATTTTTTAGATTACCAATAATACTTCTCCTTTTTCATCATTCTTTCAAGAGTCAACATTCATAAATTCCAACTTCAAATATGCATTGTTCATTCATACATTCAGAAAATAATAAACAATGCCACCACATTATAATAATTGACTATTCTTATTATAAATTCGAAATTTATGCATCTCTCAATTCTTTTTAAATAAAATTTTCTTTTATTTAAGGTGAGAGATATATGGAATATTTTATAATTTTAAGACATAGATAGAAATGATCATGCAACAAGAACAAGAGAACAGACAATAAAACATGACAGAAAACAGAAAAATAACATAAGAGAAAGGGATTAAGAGAACGAATCCACCTTAGTGATGGCGGCTGCTACTCCTCCTTGAGGATCCAATGTAGTGCTTGATCTTTTCAATGTCCCACCCTTGTCTTTGTTGTTCTTCCTTCATAGCCCTTTGATCTACTCTATTTCATGGAGGATGGTGAAATGCTCTTGATGTTGCAACCTCAGTTGCTCCACGTTTGAGCTCCACTCTCTGAGAAAGGTATTCAGTTGATCCCAATTTTTTTGCGGAGGAAAATACATCCCTTGAGGCATCTCAGGGATTTCTATTAAGGCGGCTCCACATGCTCTTGCTATGGTCCATGTGTTGGCTCTCTAACATGCTCCATCCTTCTTTTAGTGATGGGCTTGTCCTCTTCTTTGACAATTCCAGTTGAATTGCATAGGTGACAAATGAGGTGAGGGATGTGGGGGCAAGTCCCTTTCCCTTCCTCTTCCTTGACATTTCATTAGTCTTTGGTACCATACTTAGGATTGGTAGAAGTCAAAAAGTAAAGCTTTTGCAACACAAAACTTAAGAGTTTTGCTCATCCTCGAGCAAATATAAACAATGGGGAAGAATAGGGTAGAAGAAAGTGGGGTAGGTGGAGATTATGTAGGTCCTACTGGTCCTGAGAGGTTAGGGAATTCAAATTCCCTACCCTCCGTATGGGCGTTGAACGCCTAGCTTGTGCACCATAGCTGGCGTTCAATGCCAGCTTGCCTCCTATTTGTGGTGTTGAATGCCCAGGAGGATCCTCCTTCCTGGCGTTCAACACCAGGTCTTCTGCCTTTTTGGGCATTGAACGCCCAACCTAGCTCCTTGGTTGGTGTTCAACGTCAGCTTGTTGCTCCCCAGAGGGCGTTGAACGCCCACTCTGGCTCCTTGTCTGGCATTCAATGCCAGCAAGGTTTCTGCTCTAGGGTGTTCTATTTCCACCTCTGACTGTTTCTGTTTTTGTTCTAACTACTACACATGATCACAAATATTGAAAAGCAAGAGAAGACTATAAAAATAAACTAAAATAAACTTAAATGAAAATAAATGAAAGAAATTAGAACAGAAATACTCTACTCATGATTGGGTTGCCTCCCAACAAGCGCTTCTTTAATGTCATTAGCTTGACGGACAGCTCCTTTCAAGAAGGAAGATAGTCATAGAGGAATAAATCCTTACTCCTTACTGGGAGTGTCCTTCCTGTGCTCTCATGGATTAGCATAAGATGCTCAAGAGATAGGATCTTGTTCACTGCATGAGGCAGGGTTGGGCTTGCAGAAATATGCTAGTGTCCCTTTTTGCCACTTTCCTCTTCCATGATGAATACCATGATGAGAGAAGTGAACATTACCATTTTCCATGGTGAAAAAAGCCTTCATTAGTGATATTTTTATTTTTTCAGCCCCTAGGTATATTCCTTTTGGGGCCTTCCTCCTTGGTGAATAGTGTACATCCAACACCAAATTTACGTTTTGTCTTAGGAGGGATTGAATTGGTTCCATCCAAGAGAGAAGGCTTGAATGCTGAATCCTTTATGCAAGTGCCTCCTTTGTCAAGGGGTAATGGAGGGTCAAGAACCTTGAACACCCTCCAGTCCTTATGCAAGGTAATCCTTGTTTCTTATACCTCTTGGATTCCCAGCTTCTTTATCACAGATGAGGGTATCAGATTTAAACTTAAGTCAAGATCATATAGGGCTTTGTCAAAAGTGATCTTTCCAGTAGTCCATAGGATCTGAAAGCTCTATGGATCTGGCATCTTCCTTGGCAGCTCATTCTAAATTAGGATACTGTACTTCTCAGTAAGTACATACCTCTATTTCATCTTCCCTTAGGTCTTTCTTTTCAAAAAGAATTTCTTTTGGACAGGCCGTATAGGGGGTCCTTTTTCTCAATACCTTTGCAACAGAGATATTGACTTGTAGCTCTTTAAGGGCTGCTGAAAAATGAGCCAACTGTTCGTTTGCCAGTTCTTTCTGTATGCCTAGGAAAGGTAGCTCTTGAGGTTCTTTAACCTCTATAGGGGGTGCTCACTGGCATTTTTAGGATCCTCCTAGTCCTTAATTGCCTTAAGTCCCCCAGTAGTATGCTCCTGAGGTTCGGCCTCCTTGGTGAAGACTACTGTCCCACCTTCTTTTAAGGTCTCCTTTCCAAAGAGCATAAGGCTTTTTGTGCGGGCCCTATAGGGATGCACCTCCTCAAACAACTTAGTAAGAGGAATATTAACCTGCTCAGGTGTCCACTGGTCATGGGTGAGAGTGTCTCCTTGAGGGTAGTTACCACTCATATCACTAAGAGCATTATAAATCTCAGTAGGGGGTGCGGTTACAGCCTCCATGTCTAGAACTTCTGTCCTAATAGGGGTGCATTTATACTTCCTCCACAGAAATCAGGAGTAAGATCTGTGTCGGGGTCCAGAAGTCTCCTGGTCTGTGCATTTCACTTCAAACTCATAGTGACCTTGGTGTTCCTGCATGCATAAATAAGAGATAAAGAAAAATAGGAGTCTCTATGTCAGAGTATAGAGAACTCCCTGTGAGATATGAAGAAGAAAGGAAAGAAGAATGAAGATAGAGAGGAGAGAAGAAGAATTTGGCTATGAGGAGTAGAGAATTCAAAAATTAAGAAGTGAAAAGAGAAACAAGAATTAAAATATTTTTGTTTATTTTATTTATTAATGAAATTCGAAAATAGAAGCTAATTAATTAAAAAGATATGAAAATTAATTGATGAATTTTCAAAAATAGAAGAGAAAAATAGAAGAGAATTTTCAAAAATAGGAGAGAGAAGAATTAGTTAAGAAGTTTTGAAAAAGAAGAGAGAGAAAACAAGTAACTAATTAAGAAAGATTTGAAAATAAGATAAGATAGAAGATTAGAAAATATTTGAATTTAAAATTTGAAATTTGAAATTTAAATTTTGAATTTGAAATTTGAAACAAGATAAGATAAATATTTGATTTTAAAATTTGAAATTAGAAGAGATAAGATAAGAATTTGAAAAGATTTGAAAAAGATAAGATTTGAAATTTGATTTTGAAATTTGAATTTTGAAATTTTAAATTTTGAATTTTGAAATTGAATTTTAAAATTTGAATTTGAAATAAGATAAGATAAGATTTTTGATAAAGAAAGATAAAAAGATAAGATAGTAATTTGAAAAAGATATGATTTTTGAAAAGATTTGAATTTTGAAATTTAAAACTAAGATAAGATAATGATTTTGAAATTAAAATTTGAAAAAATGGTTGCAATTTTCGAAATTTGCAATTAAAGATAAGAAAAGATATTTTATTTTTTGATTTTTGAATTTAATGAAGAAAGAGAGAAACAACAAAAAGACACCAAATTTAAAATTTTTAGATCTAAGACACCTAGAATTCAAAAATTGCAAAGAAAAATACGAAGAGACACCAAACTTAAAAATTTTACAATCAATATAAGAAGAAAAATAAGAATACTTTGAAGATCAAGAAGAACACCAAGAACAAAACTAAAATAATTCAAAGAAAACAAGAACATGCAAAGGACATCAAACTTAAAACTTTTAAGACCAAAACAAGAACAAAAACAAGAACAATTTGAAGATCAAGAAGAACACCAAGAAGAAAACTTAAAGGATTCAAAGAAAATAAGAACATGTAAAGGACACCAAACTTAAAAATTTTGAAAACTAAAGACATAATTTTCGAAATTTTTTAAAAGAAAAGGTTTAAGAAGACACCAAACTTAAATATTGACACAAGACTCAAACAAAAGACACTATTTTTGAAAAATTTTTGGAAAAAGAAATAAGAAATTCGAAAACTTAACAAGAACAAGAACAAAAGCTTCAAACAAAAGATAAAGATTAATAAAGAAAGGAAAAAGTTTTGAAAAAGAAAACAAGAAATAGGTAAGACTCAAAGTAATAAAATCAAAAGAAAATACATAGCAAAAAACAGAAAAGGTTTTGAAAAATTTTTTGAAAAGAAAAATAACATATTCAAAACAAAAGTAAAAGTACCTAATTTAAGCAACATAAGATAATCCGTTAGTTTGTCCAAATTCGAACAATCCCTGGCAACAGTGCCAAAAACTTGGTGGCACAAATTTTCACATTTTTTACAACTGAACCAGTAAGTGCACTGGGTCGTCCAAGTAATACCTGAGCGAGTCAAGGTCGATCCCACGAGGACTGTGGTTTGAAACAAGCTATGGTTATCTTGTAGATCTTAGTAAGGCTGATAGAAGAGGTAGGTATGTTGTTCAAAGCACATAAAAGGAAATAAATAAAATGTTACTTAGAAGTTGTGTAAACTGTGATAAGAACATGGTTAAGGCTTGGAGATGCTTTGTTCTTCTGGATAACTCTGGTTTTCCCGTCTTCTTCAACTGTGAATGATTTCTTCTATGGCAGGCTATCTGTAATCAACGCCGGTTGAGAGATCACCAATGCTCCTCCAGATCTAAAACCCAGGGTTAGTGTGATTTCATTCTGATTGAGGGTGAAGCTCCCGCAGTCCATTCTCCTTAATGATCTCACTCAAAACGCCATAGATAAGGTCGAATCTTCCGGATCATAGAATGCTACGCCTTTGGGTTCTAGCCTCTACCACAAAGACCCTAATCTCCCCATACCTCGGTTGAACTGATGTTTTGAGAACTCTCCAACGAAGTCATGGATTGGTTGTCTAAAAGATGTATAATCAAGCTAGTAGTTCATCATTGTCTAATGAACGACACACTCTAAACCCATGTAGAATGAGATAACCTTGTTCCAATTCAATGCATTCATAATGATGAAGAACGAAGATACATCTTAGAATCGAGAATCAAACACGGATTGAAGAGAAATAGTAATACTTTTATTGATACATAAAACTTAGCAGAGCTCCTCCCCTCAACCTAGGAGGTTTAGAAACTCATACTGATAGAAAATACAATGTAAAATTCGAAATATGCTAGAAAAGATCCTAAACAAGTGTGATCTTCTCCTTTTAATACTAAACTAATGACTAAGGATACATAAAAAGGGTAAAAGAGTCTTTTAGTGCTAAAGTCCACTTCCAGGGCCCACTTGGTGAGTGTTTAGGCTGAGCTTTGATGAGATTCACGTGCTAGGAGGCCTCTAGGGTGTTGAACCCTTGCTAGGGGGTTCTTTATGGGCGTTTGGACGCTGGTCTCTTCTCCTTTGGTCGTTGGACGCTAGAATAGGGAAGAAGGCTGGCATTGGACACCAGTTTTGGGCCTTCAATTATGAAGCAAAGTATAAACTATTATATATTTCTGGAAATATCTGAAAGTTAGCTTTCTATAGCCATTGAGAAATCTCCATTTGAGTTTCTGTAGCTTCAGAAAAGTGCTTTCGAGTGCAAGGAGGTCAGATCCGGACAGCATCTGCAGTGCTTTCTCTGTCTATGAATCAGACGTTTGCTCTAGCTCCTCAATTTTAGCCAGAAAATACCTAAAATTGCATAAAAACACACAAACTCAAAGTAGAATCCAAAAATGTGAATTTCGCACTAAAACCTATGAAAAACTTAAACCAAACATAATAAAAACTATATGAAAATGATGGCAAAAAGCGTATAAAATATCCGCTCATCACATTGTACCAGGGATACAACCATAAACAGTATGATGGCACTATACTCGAAATACGTGCTTAAACAAATAGGAGTTTTTTTACTTTAGATACATAATCACACTTTTAGAAGTTCCAAGACATTATCACACTTTTAATTTGGATGCGATGCAACTAGATGATCCTTTCCATCTTGGCGATAGTGAGAATTACAACATGGATTGAGGGGTGGAATTTCGTGTTGGGCACAGGTTTTGAAGTAGAGATATTATTCTCTTGGCAAAGAATAATTACAGCATTCAAAGAAATGCCGAGTATAGGGTCTTGGAGTTGGATAGGTTGAAATACCATTGTCAATGCAAGCAATCGTCCACTGGGTGTCCATGAGTCTTTGTGTAGCACTTTATCATAATCTGAACTACTGGTAAATGTTATATTTAACACTTTATAGAATTAAATTAATGTACATTGATTTATATGTTAGATATTTAAATTTATTAGTTCTCTTGTAGGGAGTGATGAGCGGATAATTTGTACGCTTTTTGGCATTGTTTTTAGTATGTTTTTAGTATGTTTTAGTTAGTTTTTACTATATTTTTATTAGTTTTTAGTTAAAATTCACTTTTCTGGACTTTACTATGAGTTTGTGTATTTTTCTGTGATTTCAGGTATTTTCTGGCTGAAATTGAGGGACTTGAGCAAAAATCTGATTCAGAGGCTGAAAAGAACTGTAGATGCTGTTGGATTCTGACCTCCCTGCACTCGAAGTAGATTTTCTGGAGCTATAGAAGCCCAATTGGCGCGCTCTCAACTGCGTTGGAAAGTAGACATCCTGGTCTTTCCAACAATGTATAATAGTCCATACGTTGCCTGAGATTTGATGGCCCAAACAGGCGTTCCAAGTCAGCTCAAAACTGCCCGGCGTTAAACGCCGGAACTGGCACAAGAATGGGAGTTAAACGCGTAAACTGGCACAAAAGCTGGCGTTTAACTCCAAGAAGAGTCTCTACATGAAAATGCTTCAATGCTCAGCCCAAGCACACACCAAGTGGGCCCGGAAGTGGATTTTTATGTCATTTACTCATTTCTGTAAACCCTAGGCTACTAGTTCTCTACAAATAGGACCTTTTGCTATTGTATTTTCATCTTTTGATCACTTCAGATCTCTAGATCATCTTTGGATGTCTAGTTCTTAGATTATAGGAGGCTGGCTATTCGGCCATGCCTAGACCTTGTTCTTATGTATTTTCAACGGTGGAGTTTCTACACACCATAGATTAAGGTGTTGAGCTCTGCTGTACCTTGAGTATTAATGCAATTACTATTGTTCTTCTATTCAATTCGGCTTATTCTTGTTCCAAGATATCACTTGTTCCTCAACTTGATGAATGTGATGATCCATGACACTCATCAT
>NC_029780.3:84249326-84249490 GCF_000817695.3 Arachis duranensis
GTCATAGGTATCTTCTATGATGGTCTATCTGAATTGTCCAAGATGTCATTGGATAGCTCTGCTGGAGGATCTCTTCATCTGAAGAAGACGCCTGCAGAAGCTCGAGAACTCATTGAAATGGTTGCAAATAACCAATTCATGTACACTTCTGAAAGGAATCCTGT
>NC_029780.3:84250824-84252624 GCF_000817695.3 Arachis duranensis
TGTGAGGCTCCATGAGAGCCCACTGTCAAGCTACTGACATTAAAGAAGCGCTTGTTGGGAGGCAACCCAATGTTATATTTATCTAATTTCCTTTGTTATTTTATGTTTTCTGTAGGTTGATGATCATGGGAAGTCACAAAATCAATTAAAAAAGTAAAACAGAATGAAAAATAGAAAGAAAAATAGCACACCCTGGAGGAGAATCTTGCTGGCGTTTAAACGCCAGTAAGGGCAACAAATGGGCGTTTAACGCCCAGTCTGGCAGCATTCTGGGCGTTTAACGCCAGAAAGGGGCACCAGACTGGCGTTAAACACCAGGAAAGGGCAAGAAGTTGGCGTTAAACGCCAGAAATGGGCACCAGCCCGGCGTTTAATGCCAGAATTGGCATAAAGAGCATTTTTGCTTGCCACTTGGTGTAGGGATGACTTTTCCTTGACACCTCAGGATCTGTGGACCCCACAGGTTCCCCACCTACCCCACCACTCTCTCTCTTCTTCACCCATTCACCAATCACCTCAATACCTCTTCCCCAAAACCCCCTCACCTATCAAATCCCACTATTCTCTTTACCACTCACATCCATCCTTCATAAAACCTCACCTACCTCACCATTCAAATTCAAACCACTTTCCCTCCCAACCCACCCTCACATGACCGAACCCTACCCCTCTCTCCACTCCTATATAAACCCACCTTTACTCCTTCATTTTCACACAACTTAAATACTACTTCTCCCCCTTGGCCGAACCACAAAGCCACCTCCATCTCCTCTATTTCTTCTTCTTCTACTCTCTTCTTTCTTCTTTTGCTCGAGGACAAGCAAACCTTCTAAGTTTGGTTTGGTAAAAGCATTGCTTTTTGTTTTTCCATAACCATTTATGGCATCTAAGGCCGGAGAAACCTCTAGAAAGAGGAAAGGGAAGGCAAAAGCTTCCACCTCCGAGTCATGGGAGATGGAGAAATTCATCTCAAGGGTGCATCAAGACCACTGCTATGAAGTTGTGGCCATCCCCGAGGTCCCTTTCAAACTCAAAAAGAGTGAATATCCGAAGATCCGACATGAGATCCAAAGAAGAGGTTGGGAAGTTCTTACCAACCCCATTCAACAAGTCGGAATCTTAATGGTTCAAGAGTTCTATGCCAATGCATGGATCACCAAGAACCATGATCAAAGTGTGAACCCGGACCCAAAGAATTGGCTTACAATGGTTCGGGGGAAATACTTAGATTTCAGTATGAAAAATGTAAGGTTGGCATTCAACTTGCCCATGATGCAAGGAGATGAACACCCCTACACTAGAAAGGTCAACTTTGATCAAAGGTTGGACCAAGTCCTCATAGACATTTGTGAAGAGGGCGCTCAATGGAAGAGAGATTCAAGAGGGAAGCCGGTTCAACTGAGAAGGCATGACCTCAAGCCCGTGGCTAGAGGATGGTTGGAATTTATCCAACGCTCAATCATTCCCACTAGCAACCGGTCCGAAGTTACTATAGACCGGGCTATCATGATTCATAGCATCATGATTGGAGAAGAAATAGAAGTTCATGAGGTCATATCCCAAGAACTTTATAAGGTGGCAGACAAGTCCTCTACCTTGGCAAGATAAGCCCATCACTAAGAAAAGGATGGAGCAAACAAGAGATCCCACTCATGGACATGAGGAGATTCCTCATCATGAAATCCCTGAGATGCCCCAAGGGATGCACTTTCCTCCACAAAACTATTAGGAGCAAATCAACACCTCCCTAGGAGAATTGAGTTCCAACATGGGACAACTAAGGGTGGAGCACCAAGAACA
>NC_029780.3:84254104-84255700 GCF_000817695.3 Arachis duranensis
ATCATTCTCACCTATGAACGTGTGCCTGACAACCACCTCCGTTCTACCTTAGATTGAGTGGATATCTCTTGGATCCCTTAATCAGAATCTTCGTGGTATAAGCTAGAATTGATGGCGGCATTCAAGAGAATCCGGAAGGTCTAAACCTTGTCTGTGGTATTCTGAGTAGGATTCAAGGATTGAATGACTGTGACGAGCTTCAAACTCGCGATTGTGGGGCGTTAGTGACTGATGCAAAAGAATCACTGGATTCTATTCCAACTTGATTGAGAACCGACAGATGATTAGCCGTGCTGTGACAGAGCGCGTTGAACATTTTCACTGAGAGGATGGGAGGTAGCCACTGACAACGGTGAAACCCTACATACAGCTTACCATGGAAAGGAGTAAGAAGGATTGGATGAAGACAGTAGGAAAGTAGAGAGACGGAAGGGACAAAGCATCTCCATACGCTTATCTGAAATTTCACTAATGAATTGCATAAGTATCTCTATCTTTATTTTATGTTTTATTCATAAATCATCTATAACCATTTAAATCTGCCTGACTGAGATTTACAAGATGACCATAGCTTGCTTCATACCAACAATCTCCGTGGGATCGACCCTTACTCGCGTAAGGTTTATTACTTGGACGACCCAGTGCACTTGCTGATTAGTTGTGCGAAGTTGTGATAAAGGGTTAAGATTGCAATTGAGCGTACCATGTTGATGACACCATTGATGATCACAATTTCGTGCACCAGGGAGGTGCAGAGGTTTGGGGGGCACATACCTGTTTAGCACCAACCATGTCTCAAGATCATGCTCAGTTGAATAGTAGTTTAATTTGCACTATTATCCTACCAATTATACATGCTGATCCATCTGTATCCATCATAGTGTTACAAAGTGCAGTGCAACAAAGTTATCATTTCAAATCATCATATCAAAAGGTGTGGATGGCAAAGCATAAGGTGATTGTTTAGGTTTATGGTGATTGAAAAGAGATGTACAACAAGATTCCTATTCTATTACAAGCTTTGTCCCACTACCTTCCTAGTACTATACATGATTGTGTTGCAGTTCTACACTACAATGGAAACACGGTTGGCAGAAATTTTAGCCAGTTTGATAAGATGTTTTGGGCCTTCTCCCGTGTATCAAAGCATTTAAGCACTACAAGGCATTTCTCCAGTCGAGGGGACGCATTTGTACGGCAAATACGGGAGTATGTTGCTAATTGATGTTGCCTAGATGAAAATAACAACATTCTTCCCATCGCCTTTGCAGTAGTGAAATTCGAGCCTACGGAATCATGGTCATTTTTTGACAAATCTGAGGCAACACGTTACTCCACAACATGGACAAATTCTCATATCCGATAGATCTCAAGCCATTTGTGCTGCTCTTAATGCAAACATTAGTGGTTGGTGTAACCCCCCGTATTTTTGGAACTTAGATAATGAACTATTTTTTATTTATTATATTTATTCAATATTTTATTTTTAGAGATTCTTTTATTTAAGATACCTAATGATGTATGGAAAACGATCCAACACAAAACTCACCGGCAAGTGTACCGGGTCGCATCAAGTAATAATAACTCACATGAGTG
>NC_029780.3:84256804-84257643 GCF_000817695.3 Arachis duranensis
GATCGTGCACCAATCCAAATGCTGCCCTGCCCGCGCCAAGGGCAGGGCAGAGTTCCCTCTTCCACGTCCCGTGTTCGAAACACGGCTTGGGCACAAATTCAATTAATTTCCTTGGCTTCTTGGCACGGCAATCAACCTTAGTTCTTGGCTTCCTCATGGTTCCTTGTTCGAGTCTTGTGGCATGCATGGGTGACATTTTTCCCTTGAATTTCTTCCTTAGAGAGCCCGATTCTGCCCTCCACAATGGCAGGGCAAGGTTCTCTTCCTCTTGGTCTCAAGGCACATTTTGTGCTCTGCCCTTGTAGTGGGCAGGGCAGAGTTGCCTTCTCTTCTTGGTTCTTCTTATGTTGCCCTCCTAGAGGGCAGTGTGCCCTTGTGGAGGGCAATGTTGCCTCCCCCTTGTATGCGGCATGCTTCTTATTGCTTCGGCCACGCTTTCCCTTCCTTAGGCTACACTCCTTAGGCCACGCTTTTCCTTTTCTTTTCTTTTCTTCACCTATAATAAACCAAAACAACCACTCCAAGTATCACTAAATTCAAGAGGCTTATAAATCAATTAAAATTCAATTAAAATTAGCTCAAACCTCATAGATTAACATTAATTTCATGGTGGTTGCTTGATTTAGAGAAGTTATGCATTTTCACTCCAAATCACTTACTTAGGATGCAAGAAAGTGCATAAATGTTAACAAAACAAGTGAAATTAGCTTGAAAAATGGGTATATGATGACTTGTCATCACAACACCAAACTTAAACCTTGCTTGTCCCCAAGCAAGCATCAAAACTAAGAGTAAATGGAATGAATAAGAAAAGGATACTTATCCTTATTATGCAGATA
>NC_029780.3:84261842-84263614 GCF_000817695.3 Arachis duranensis
TTTGGAATTGTCCTCCAAAAGAATCTTATGCATGCATACTGTAGGGCTGATGCCTTTCAAGTCATCAATGGTCCACCCTAAGGCGTCCTTGTGGGCTCTGAGAACATCAAGAAGCTCTCCTTCTTCTCTCTTTGTCAAGGATGAATTAATGATTACTGGGAAGCTCTCTGCAGTCCCAAGAAATGCATATTTGAGATGAGAAGGCAATGGCTTCAGTTCTTGCTTTTGCACCTCTTCTTTCTTGCTTGGTTCCACCTCTTTGTTTATGAAAGTCTCAGCCACATGTTCCTCTATTGTTTCTTGATTGTCTTTTTCTTGCTCATGCTGATCAATGTCTAACATTTCTTTCACCAAGCTCTCTATCATATCCACCCTCAAATGATCTTCCTGCTCTGGAGGGTGTTGCATTGACTTAAAAACATTGATGATCATCTGCTCATTGTGTACTCTGAAAATCATTTCTCATTTTTCCACATCTATAATGGCTCTTGCAGTTGCTAGAAATGGTCTGCCCAAGATGATTGAATTGTTGCCTTCCTCATCGGTATCTAGGATTACAAAGTCTGCAGGGAAGATAAACTCTCCAACCTTTACTAGCAAATTTTCCACAATTCCATTTGGTATCTTGATTGATCTGTCTGCCA
This sequence comes from Arachis duranensis, assembly GCF_000817695.3. NCBI lineage: Eukaryota > Viridiplantae > Streptophyta > Magnoliopsida > Fabales > Fabaceae > Arachis > Arachis duranensis. Next base: position 84,262,487 of record NC_029780.3, read on the forward strand.
TGACTAGTGACATTTTGGTGGGTTTGAGTTCTTCTATGGCCAACTTCTTCATCATGGACAAGGGCATTAAGTTGATACTAGCTCCAAGATCATAAAGAGCTTTGTCCAAGGATAGTTTGCCTATAATACATGACACTACAAAGCTCCCTGGATCTTTTAGTTTTGGTGGGATTCCTTTTTGGAGCACAGCACTACATTCCTCACTAAGCATCACAGTTTCCTTTTCATTCCAATCTCTTTTCTTGTTGATGAGCTCCTTTAAGAACTTGGCATACAGAGGCATTTGCTCCAAAGCCTCTGCCAAAGGTATGTTGATCTCCAACTTCTTGAAAGTCTCAAGAAATTTGTGGAAGTGCTGGTCCTTTGTTTCCTTGTGAAATCTCTGTGGATAAGGTAGTGGTGGTGTTGAGCTCTTCACCACTTGATGTTGTCTTGGAATTGGTTCCTCCAAGATCTTCTTTCCTTTCTTCAAATTCTGTGGTTTGTTGTCTTCCTCTGTGAGTTTTTCTGGAGCACTCTTGCTTATTATGTCTTTGTTGATGGCTTCATCATTCTTTGTTGGCTCAGTATCATTCTCCATGAGCTTCTTTGTTGCTCCTTGGTTACCATCCACTAACACTTTTCCACTTCTTAGTTGCACGACCTTGCATTCTTCCTTTGGGTTGGGAATGGCATCACTAGGTAGTGAACTTGATGGTTTTTCAACAGAAATCTTCTTAGAGATTTGTCCAATCTGCCTCTCTAGGTTCTTCATGGAGGCTTCTTGGTTCTTTGTTGTCAATTCTTGGTTCTTCATCAATTTCTCCATGAGCAGCTCTAGATTAGTGATTCTCTGTGAGTCTTGTGAGATGGGTTGATTTTGGGGTGTTGATGGATGATGATAAGTGTTTTGGTTAGTTGGTTGGTTGTTAGGTGGATAATGGTTAGAGTTGGGGTAGTTATTTTGTGGTTTTCTGTATAAGTTGTGGCTGGGAGTTGTGGTTTGTGGAGCTCTGCTGTACCTCAAGTTTCAATACAATTATTATTACTTTCTATTCAATTCTCTTCTATCCTTATTCCAAGATATACGTTACACTTAACTTTGATGAATGTGATGATCCATGACACTCATCATCATTCTCACCTATG
>NC_029780.3:84264579-84264931 GCF_000817695.3 Arachis duranensis
TTCTTGGAATTCCTCCTCAGATTCTTCTTCTCCAACAACGTTCTTCCCTCTTTCGGCTCTTCTTATTCTCTGAAGAGTCCTTTGATCAATTTCAGAGATGATAGGGGAAGATCTTCCTATACCTGACATACAAACACACAACAATAAACACACAAACTCAGAAAGCCAACGAAACTACAATCTATAGCTAGAATGAAGGTTTAGTTAGTTTAAGCAAAAACTCAAACAGTTAGTGTGTTAGTAAGAATTAGAATAACAGAAAAGAAAAAAAATGCTTAATCTAGACCTCCACTTCACTTAATCATTGTCAATCTATTTCAATCCCCGGCAACGGCGCCAAAAACTTGATGTG
>NC_029780.3:84265083-84266445 GCF_000817695.3 Arachis duranensis
TAAAGTGCAGCAAGGTTCACAGAAGAACCCAAGTGAATTTTGATCTCAGGACTCAAGGGCTTAGGTAGCAGAGCCTAAAACCCAATTTCCTTCCCAGATCTGAATTATCTAAGCAATTGGCAGAAAATTGAAGAAGAAGCAATAAAAGAACAGAAATAAACTTGAATTATGCAGAAAACAAGTTGAAAAGAGTTTGAATGGGAATTGAGACAGAATTTCCTCAATTTCACACACCCAAAACTCAGAAACAGAAGAGTAGAATTGCCCAAGTAAGAATGAGGAAGGAGATCAGTCAATTCTCCCTTGATCCTCTTAGTGCTCGGTCAAGTCTCTCAAGAAAGCTCAAAGAAAGTGCAAATTCCAAGGCTGAGCCAAAAGTAAATCAAAAGGTAAAAGTTCCGAAGTAAAAGTCCTAATTACATCAAACTAGCTTCTATTTATACACTTTCTATTCTTGGATTTTGGGATTTGGATGGGCTTTTGATTTGGTGAAGAAATGAATTAAATTGGATTTTTAATTTAATTTTCGGCCCAAAAATAATAGCTTCCAGGAGGCTGCCCTGCCCTTGTGGAGAGCAGGGCCGGATTTGGTGCTTGGTGCGTGCGTGGTGCGCCAGAATGGTGCCTTGGTGCGCAGGATGCTGCCCTGCCCTCGCGGAGAGCAGGGCAGAAAATGTTGGTGCGCCAGAATTGTGCTGTGGTGCGCCAGAATCGTGCCTTGGTGTGCCAGATTCATGCCACGACAAAATGCTGCCCTGCCCTCGCGGAGGGCAGGGCAGTGTTTCCAAACTGAAGTCCCGCGTTCGAATCATGGCAGGAACACACGCTACTCAATTTCCTTGGCTTTCTTGGCACCATAATGGAGCCTAGTTCCTTGCTTCCTCATGGTCCCGTGTTCAACTCTTGTGGCAAGCATTGTAGACATTTTTCTTTGATTTTCTTCTCTTGGTGAGCCTGATACTGCCCTTGTGGAGGGCAGGGCAAGGTTTTGTTCTTCTTGATTCCAAGGCACAAATTTGTGCTCTGCCCTTGTAGTGGGCAGGGCAGAGTTGCCTTTTATGCTTTGTTCCCTTATGTTGCCCTCCTAGAGGGCAGTGTGCCCTTGTGGAGGGCAATGCTTGCCTCCCATCTTTACATGCGGCACACTTCTCCTTCCTTTGACCACGTTTTCTTCTCCTTCGGTCACGCTTTCTTAGGCCACGCTTTTCTCTTTTATTCTTTTCTTCACCTAAAATAAACCAAAACAACCACTCCAAGTATCACTAAATTCATAAGGCTTATAAATCAATTAAAATTCAATTAAAATTAGCTTAAACCTCATGAGTTAACATTAATTTCATGGTGGTTGTTTGATTTAAAGAA
>NC_029780.3:84267377-84288069 GCF_000817695.3 Arachis duranensis
CTCAATTTCACACACCCAAAACTCAGAAACAGAAGAGTAGAATTGCCCAAGTAAGAATGAGGAAGGAGATCAGTCAATTCTCCCTTGATCCTCTTAGTGCTCGGTCAAGTCTCTCAAGAAAGCTCAAAGAAAGTGCAAATTCCAAGGCTGAGCCAAAAGTAAATCAAAAGGTAAAAGTTCCGAAGTAAAAGTCCTAATTACATCAAACTAGCTTCTATTTATACACTTTCTATTCTTGGATTTTGGGATTTGGATGGGCTTTTGATTTGGTGAAGAAATGAATTCAAATGGATTTTTAATTTGAATTTTTGGCCCATTAAAAGTCACTCCCAGGAGGCTGCCCTGCCCTTGTGGAGGGCAGGGCAGAAAATTGGTGCATGGTGGTGCGTCCGTGGTGCGGCTGGTGCGGCCTTGTGCGAGTTTGGTGCGCCCTGATGCGTGGAACGCTGCCCTGCCCGCGCCAAGGGTTACTGAATATGGGGACTTATAAAATTCATAAACTTATGAGGTTACTGAATATGGGGACTTATGAAATTTATTGAAAATGTGATTATAACTATGATGATTATGAATTCTAATGTGATATCGAGCCCAATCTCGTGAGGATGGTGATATATAACGCTCACGTAAGATATGGTGCATAAGGCTCGGTGGGGACGGCAATATATATCACCCACGTGAGACTATGAGTATGACAATATGTAAAGCTAACTGGAGACTGGATGAATGACCCCTCATGAGGACAACAATACGTAACGCTCATGGAGGGGATGTTTTTGAGATAGGGATGGCGATACGTAACGCCTATCTCATGAAGGTTGCGGGTGCGGGCAACCAATCGACATGTGAGCTCACGACATGTTTAGGATTTAGGCAAGCATCATGTGCATCTATTTGCAATTGTTTGAGTGTGCATATTATATTTGATTTGTCTATTTGAATATTATGTTAATTGTTAATTGTATTACTTGCTATACTTGTTTCTTAATTGTGTTTAATTTGTATTGACTATTAATTATGTTTTTTACATTATGGTATCAGAGCAGTTTGTTCCTATAGAGCCTGAGGAATGGACTAACTATGCTTCTGAACATACTCTATTTGTGAGATATTTAGAATATCTGCTTGATAAATATAGCATAATTGTTCATGAGCATACTTTTGGGACTTTGAAGCACTAGACTTGAGATATTCAGACTGATCATCTTAATATCAATTATTTGGTGTGTACAGGACCCGAATGGTGTCTCATGGACATGGACGAGGTCGAGGATGAGGACAGAAAGGTAATAAGGGAGCCAATCCGATGAATACCCCAACCAATTTTATGGCCGCTTTGGAGTGTATGGCTGCTGCCATACAGGTGTATGGCCAACCCTAAACCATAAACCCTAAACCCTAAACCCTAAGGCTGATAATTGGTTTCAATCCATGGAAAGACCTTTGTAAGCTCAATAGGTGCTAGAGGATCAGTATGTGGAATTTGCCACATATCGGTTGGAAGGAGAAGCTCAATTCTGGTGCCAAGGAGCTTGCCATTTGTTGCAGCAGGGTGATATTTCTATTACTTAGGATGCATTCAAGATTGAGTTCTACAATAAGTATTTTCCAAACTCAGTTAGAGCAGAAGTAAGAAGTGGAAGAATTTTGGAAAGCTGTGCCGATTTTCTAAAGTTTACTAAGGTGATCCAGAGGGTTATAAGAAGTGGAAATGCATTAAGTACGAGGATGAATTTTGGAGTGATATCATGAGTGTCGTTGTGCCTATGGAGATATGAGTCTTTTTTGAATTAGTAAACAATAGCAGAGTAGTGGAAGAATGCTCAAAGAAGGCTATTATAGCTAAGAATGACCGTCGAGATTTTTACAAGAAAGATCAAGGCAGGAGCTATGCACCGCAACATACACAATTTCGAAATTATTTCTAAAGGAATGACAACCGCTGGGGTAATGGTAAAGGGAGATAGGCAAGGACTCAGTCAGATGACGTGCGGTGTCAGAGGTGGAAAAGGTACCATCAGACAAGTCATGCAGGGCTGAGTTTGGTGTATGCTACAATTGTCGATTGCCAGGGCATATCTCCAAGAATTATCCAAGCCAAGGAGCTCAAGATGCTGGTCGAGCTCAGCAACAGGGCCGAGCCTTCTTTATGACTGCGAATGATGCTGCTAGGTCCGATACTTTGATCAGAGGTAACTGCAAAATTGGTAACCAAACTTTAATTGCTTTGAGCATTTGGTCTAGTTTATGTCTGAAGGGTTGGAAGGGCCGGTTGTAGCCCAGGGTTACTATTTGAACTCGATAATAGTAAATTATTGTGGAAGTGAATGTTAGGGGCATGTGCTATTAGCCACTAGCTTGTCGGGAGATGAACAAAATTTAGATAAGATTTTGGTAGTGAATGAATTTTTGGAGGTAATTTTCAAGGATATACCTAAAATCCCTCCCCGAGAGATAGAATTTGTGATAGAACTAATGCTGGGAGTAGGGCCAATCTCGATTGCACTTTATAGGATGTCGTTGTTGGAGCTAGCAGAACTTAAGGTTTAGTTGGAGGAACTGATGGATAATAGATTTATCTGACCAAGTATTTTTATGTGGGTTGCACCAGTTTGTTAGTGAAAATGAAGGACAGTAGTATGTAACTGTGTGTGGATTACAGGCAAGTGAATAAGGTGATGGTGAAGAATAAGTATTCTTTGCCGAGAATTGACGACTTGATGGATCAGTTGCAAGGATTCAGAGTTTTCTCCAAGATTGACTTAAGGTCTGGATATCATTAAATAAGGGTGAGAGAGAAAGATATTCCTAAGACAGCTTTCGGAACTCGTTATAGTCATTACGAGTATACCGTGATGTCCTTCGGGTTGACAAATGCCCTTGCCATGTTATGGTGTTTATTGATGATATTCTAATATACTGCAAGATTGTAGAATAGCACGCAGAGCACTTGTGGATAGTTTTGTAGTTTCTGAAGGAGAGGAAGCTTTATGCAAAGCTTTCTAAGTGTGAATTTTGGAATGAAGAAGTGAAATTCTTGGGGCATATGGTAAGTCGAGAAGGTATTGCTGTAGACCCTGCTAAAGTTAAAGCAGTGACTGAATGGGAATGGCTAACATCTGTGACGGAGATGAGGGATTTCTTGGGATTAACTGGTTATTACTGAAGGTTTATCAAGGGCTTCTCATAGATTGCATTGACAATGACTAAGTTGACCTATAAAGATACACCATTTGTATGGATGTCCAAATGTGAGGAGAGTTTCCAGTTCTTGTGTTACTTGAATCTCATGAAGTGTTTGAAGTTATTGTGACGTTTTGTTGAAGGGTTTAGTGTGTGTGCTGATACAACACTGGAATGTGGTGGCCTATGCTTCACGATAGTTGATGCTACAGAAAGTAAATTATCCAACTCACGACCTGAAACTTGCTGCAGTTGTGTTTGCATTGAAAGTATGGAGGCACTATCTCTATGGAGTGAAATTTTGAGTCTTTTCTAATCATAAGAGTCTGAAGTATCTCTTTGATAAGAAAAAGCGAAATATGCATCAAAGGAGATAGATGGAGTTGTTGAAAGTCTATAATTTTGAATTGAATTATCACCTGAAAAAAGTGAATGTGGTGGCGGATACCTTGATTAGAAAATCTCTAAGCGTTGCTTGGATAATGATTAAGGAAGAGGAACCAATAAGTAAGTTTGCAGATTTTAACTTGGGTGTTAGAGAGGTGGCTAGAGTGGATACTTGAACCAGCTGTATATCTCTAGTAATTTCATGGCCGAAATTCAGAGAGCTTAGCAAAATGATCAGGAGAGTTACAGAAGATGCTGCAGACAATTGGACAAGGAAAACAAGGAGAGGTTACCTAAGATAGAAAGGAAATTCAGAGATATAAGGGGAGAATGTATACCAATTGTAGGAGATTTGCGACATGAGGTGTTGACAGAGGCTCACAAGAGCAGGTTCTCAATTCACCCTGGAGCTACCAAGATGTACCATGACATGAAAGTGATGTTCTAGTGACCAGGAATGAAGAATAATATGGTGATACATGTATCCAAGTGTCTTATGTGTCAAAAGGTAAAGATAAAGCACCAAAAGCCATTTGGAACGTTGCAACCCATTGATATTCCATAATGGAAGTGGAAAGGTATTACCATGGACTTTGTGTCAGGCTTGCCAAGGATTAGAGTAGGATTTGATGCAGTATAGGTAATTGTTGATAGATTGACGAAGTCCGCTCATTTCTTGCCTATTCGTATGAACTATTCCTTGGAGGAATTGGCGAGGTTGTATATCAAAGAGATTGTGAGGTTTCATGGTGTGCCTATGACCAGAGTGTCGAATAGAGATCCTCGTTTCACTTTAAGATTTTGGGGAGCCTTTCAGAAGGCATTTGGAACACAATTGTTCTTAAGCACAGCGTACCATCCTCAAATCGATGGCCAATCAGAGAGGACGATTCAAACTCTGGAGGATATGTTTAGAGCGTATGTTGGACCAATCGATTAGTTGGGATCATTATATACCGTTAGTGGAGTTTACATACAACAACAATTACTATGTGAGCATCAGAATGGCTTCGTATGAGGCTTTGTATGGGAGAAAGTGCCAATATCCACTGGGTTAGTATGAGGTCGAAGAATCAAGTTTGTTAGGCCCCAAACTAGTGGCAGAGGTAGAGGCAGAAGCCTTTGGAGTTTGGAGAGGGTGATCATGTGTTCTTGAAGGTTACTTCAACTCTGGGAGTAGGTAGAGCTATAAAACGAAGAAGTTGAACCCTCGTTACATTGGTCCATTTCAGATCCTGAAGCAGATTGAGCCAGTGGCATACTAGATAGCCTTGCCATCATATCTTTCGAACCTACACGATGTATTTCACATTTTGCAGCTTTGTAAGTATACCTCTGATATGACTCATGTGTTGCAGCCTGAATCGATTTAGGTGAGAGAAAATTTAACATTTCAAGTTGCTCTGGTCAGAATTGAAGATGTAAATGTCAAGTGGCTTCGCGAAAAAGAAATTCTGTTGGTTAAAGTTGCTTGGAGTTGATCCGGAGTGGAAGAACATACGTGGGAGCTCGAGTCCGATATGAGGAAGGATTACCCTCACCTAATTTTTCAGGTAATTAAACTTTGTGGACAAAATTTCTCTTTAAGGTGGGTAGAATATATAATCTTGATAAATAATAAATAATTAATTAATAAGTTAATTGTGAGCAAAAAGGGTTAAAGATTTAAAATTTATAATTTGAGAATTTACCGGTGAAAAATTTAACTTAGAAAATAAATTTGAGCGCAAAAATAAAATTTATTGTGGAAAAACACGTACTAGCATTAAAAATTAACTATAGGCTTAAGTCTGTCCGGTACTGTGTGTAAGAAAACTAAAATGGTAAAAATAACAAGAAAAATATTTAGAATAAAAATTCGAATACTTATCTTAAAGATTTTGTCTCTAGGTAGGGCCAATAGGCTAAAATCACAATGACCCATCATTAAAGCCCAAGCCCATGATACTTAACCCCTCGCCTCCCCCTTAGCAAATTTCATTACTTTTCACCCTTGAGAGAGAAAAAGCACGAAGAGAATAGAAGAGAAGGGAGTGAAGAGAACAAACCCTAATTCACTATTCACTATTCACACTCACATTTAAATCTATATATCTCACAAACTATAGCTCCAATCAAAGAGACGTTTGTGGCTACGCGACCACCTTGTCATCCTCTTCGATTCTGTACCACTTTTGCGGTGAGTATTCACAAGAACTATGGTCCATTTTTGAATTTTCTCTTATTTTTGAGTTTTTGTTGAGTGGATGTTGAAACATTATGACTTTGATATCTAAAGAAAGCTTAATCTCGAGTTCTAGTGGGGTTTTGATCCAAGAACATGTAGAGTAAGGTAAGGAGACTCAATCCCTCCATTTTACCAAATATATGAGAAAAAGCTAGCCTGAAAATGTGTGGTATTGGAATAATTAGATTTGGGTAGAGTTGCTCGGTGATTTTGGTGTGAAATTGGGTGCGTCACTTGCTTAGATGAGGATTGGCTGAGGCTTGGTGGTGCCAATTGAAGCTTGGGTATGACCAAAGAGGGAATTCAAGGATCAAAGGTTGGAAACCTCCGTCAACGAAAGTACAGATTTTAGTTTCGGATGAACACTATGTAAGGTTATGTGAAAACCTAGGTTAAATGCCCATAGGATAGTGTTGAATAATGGATGTTGTTGATGGTATGTGGTTTAGTGTGAATGATTATGTTGAATGATATAGCATGCTATGATTTTGAGAATTAAAGTCTTGATGAGCAATATGTGTGTGTGTGTGTGTGTGTGTGTGTGTGTGTGTGTGTGTGTGTGTGTGTGTGCGGAGTGCACCCTTGGTAAGTGTGTCAAATTGAGTGAGCTATAGGAATTGCTATATGAATTGGTATGTTTGAATGTTGGGTGATGTATGTGAATTGTTGGTTGATGTTATTAATGAGGAATGAAATGGTTAATTGTGTTGGATTTAGTTGTTTGGGCCTTAAATGGCTAAGATATGATTAGGGATTGATGATTGGTAAAAAGGGTATCGAGAATTGTTTTAATTTGTTTTTGAAAGAGGAAAATTTGAGAATTGGTGAAATTGACACTTATGCAGAGTTTGGGTAACGATCAATTTTTCACCAATTTCGACGGGTCGTAACGTGGCACTTAAAGCTCAAAATCAAATGAATTTTATATTGAATTAAAGCTAGTGATGAGAGTTTTAAAACCGTTGAAGAATGGATGGAAAATGAATCTTTTAGCAAAATATATAGACGTTTGAAAATGGGGGTTTAACATTGAAAAACTTGCAAATTTAGCAGAAATGGGCAGACTCTGGTCCCGCACATACGCACCTATCGTGCATACGCATGACTTTAAAAACCTAAAAGGGCAGTGGTAGGCTCTGCGCGTATTCACGAGACATGCGTACGGATGAGTTGAGATTTTCCATTTACCCGAGTCAATTTCTGCGTGTACGCGCAAGGTGTGTGTAAGCATAACTTTCCTATTTTTCAAAAATGATGTTTTTGAACTGTTCCGCTTGTCCGGCGAGGTTGTAACCTCCTTTAACCTCCGTATAGAGTTGAATAACTAATTGATAAGCCTCGATTACATTGGGGATGATTATAATGAGTTAAATTGAATTATTCCCAAAATAACACTCAGTTAACTGGACGAAACTATTGTAGGACGGAGGTTCGTCCCACCCGCAGTAAGGACAGTGGTTAGTCCCGCTCACAAGACGATTTGATTGAGAAGTTGATAATCTAATGGGGTTGTTGAATATGGAGACTTATGAAATTTATTGAAAATGTGATTATAACTAAGATGATTATGAATTCTGATGTGATATTGAGCCCAATCTCGTGAGGACGGCGATACGTAACACTCATGTGAGATATGGTGCATAAGGCTCAGTGGGGACGGCGATACGTAATGCCCACTTGAGACTAAGAGTATAGCTTAGTGGGGATGGCAATACGTAATGCCCACGTGAGACTATGAGTACAGCTCAGTGAGGACGGCGATATGTAATGCTTGCTGGAGCCCGATTGAATGATCCTTCATGAGCACGGCGATACATAACGCTCATGAAGGGGACGCTTTTTGAGATAAGGATGGCGATACGTAACGCCTATCTCAGGAAGGTTATCGGGTGCGGGCAAGATGATGAAGAGTGAGGTAACTCTATCTTTGAACTTTTACTTATTATATCTTGCATCTTTTTTTGTTCTTAGTTGATAATCATGATTCATTCCTCTTTATTTCACCTTACTTTTGAAATTGCTTGTACCCAACATCTTTTATCATGCAATAAAGAACTTTTGAATGGAAAAATTTGAAGAAATTTTTTTGATTTTGGGACAAGTAAGATTAAGGGAAGTGGAGGTTTTGATAATCTGAATATGTAATGAGGTTACGTGTTTGTGAAAACTTGCATAAGGAGCTCTAAAGACATGGAATGAAGTTTACAGAAGTATTATGAAGGCTCTCAAATATCTATAAAACCAAGAAGCAGCAAGAAAAGAAAAGTAAAAGAAAAGCAAAGAGCAAGGCCCCAGGCTCAAGGCTTTGAGTACCAATGGCTAAGAAGGTTAAAAAAACCAAAAGTTCAAAGAGTTATTTTCCTAGCTAAGTGCTTGTGGTATGACTGTGTCAAAGAGAGAGGCTTGAGCAAGTAAATTTGAGGGATGCTTCAACACTCGATACCTTGAATCAATTGGTTCGAGAGTGTCAATTGAAAACTCATCCTAAAATGCTGCCTTGAGATAGAACATTTAGAGTCAAAGCCAAGTGCAATTACCCCCAAAAAAACGACTGAGAAAAGAAAATAATGATAACAATAAGAGAAAGAAAGGGGAAAGCTATCTTCAAGGTGTAAATATATAGAGAGACCTCTATAATATCATCCAAAAAAATTCCTAAGTTCTAAGAATTTTAACTGTAAGCCTAGCAAGCACTAGAATTTATATATGATCACACAATTTGGAGTTTACCCTACTACCACTTGATCACTGAAATGTCAAAAGCAATTCTTCAACCTACTCCAATTAAAGAACTCCTTGGTTCATAGTTCTTTTCTTGCTTGGGGACAAGTAAGATCTTAAGTTTGGTGTTGTGATGCATGATCATCTTTAGTTGTTTTCTTTATTATTTCTTTGAATAAAGTTAGTGATTTCCTTATTCATAATTGAGATTTTAGTGCTTTAATCAATGTTTCTTGAAGTTACTTTTGGTATGTGTAGGAAATTGTTAAAAATAAGCAAGAACAATGATGAATAGAAGTAAGCAAAAGAGACACTAGGAACGAGGAAGGAGAGAGGCAAACAGAGAAGCCTCTGGACAACACAACAAGCAAGCATAGAAGGTCCTGTTCAAAACAGAAAGCTGTGAATTCAACGCACCACAGCATGTGTCCAATGCAAGCCAAGAAAAAACCTCCAGGAGCCAAAGCCAACCCCATGTGTCTTACTCGGGAACCATGCGTCTAATGCATGGAACCATGCGTCTTACTTGCATCCATGCATTCTACTTGGAGTCCAATGCATTCAACATAACACCTCTAGTGGCTTGCCCTCAATCCTTGCATTCTACTTGCCTTACCATGCGTTCTACTTACCTTGCCATGCGTTCAATGCATTCCTTAAACCACCTTCTAGGGCCTCCAAAATCCTTCACTAATCTCTCCAACTTCAAGTGTTTTGTTGGCCCAAGATTAAAGTGCCAGCCCATGATTTCAACAAAGCAATACATTAAGTTTTGAAATTCAATTACAAGAAAGATCTCTAGCTAATATGAATTATTAGAAAAAGATTTGATTTGAATTATATTTGATTTTGTTTTGATTTCATTTTGAATTTGAATTTTAGGGTTCGCTTAGCATTTAAAAAGAGGGAGGAGACTCATACAAATACTCACTTTCTCCGGAGACACATCACATTTTACAGTTTTGTTTTCATTCCACCGTGAGAAACTAATTTTCTCTGTTAAAGTTAGGAGCTTTGTTCATCTTTTTATGAATTATTAATCTAAGTGTTTTACTTTATTTGAGGTTTATGCTTTGATCTATTTCATGAGATCTATTTCATGATTGAGTTTTCGTTTTTCATCCCTAAAGATTTAAAATTTTTGGAAAATATTCTAACTCTGTTTTGGATTCTGAATATTATTTTGGAAAAATTAATATTGGAATTAGCTTGAAAACTCTTTCTCACGACATTTTGATTTAACTAGGAATAATGTTTCAAAGAGTGTGCAACACTTTATCATTTTTAATTTCTCTAGTTTGAATAAGTGACATAAAATTCGGATTAGAAAACTTTTGGAATTCATTCTTTCTTATAAGTTTCAATTGTTTAGGACTAGCTTGGATAAATGACATATAATTCAACCTAAGGACTATTCTTGAGTCTTATTTAAAACTAAATCAGATTTGTTCTTAACCTCTTTTCTTAGTTGGTTGACCAACGAATTAGTGATTAGTTAATTAAGGAGAAATTGAGTTGTCAAGGAATTGAAATTCAATTCTATATGATTTTATCATGATTGATCTCTGCAAGCCTCAAATAAATGAATACAATGATTGTTTTCCTAGAAAGTGAACATCTTTAAAACCTTAACATTCTCTCGATTATTGTTTTCACTCACTGTTTACTATTTTTTTTGCCTCTATTCACGTTTAATTCCCTAATTCCTCTGTTTTTTATTTGTGTAATTAGAATAGTCAATTAATTTTGTTGCATAGTTTGTTAATCCTCATGGGAATGATAACCCACTCACTGTGGTATTACTTGATATGATTCAACGCACTTGCCGAGTTGTGGTTTTGAAAAATTTTGCATCAAGTTTCTAGCGTGTTATTGGTGATTAACTGAATTGGCAAGGGCGTGGATTTTGTCCCGCTTGTGTATTTATGTGGCACCTGCATCGGACAAGGATAATGGTCTTATCCCGCTTGCTCATGGTTGCGGTGTGGATGTAAAAAAGGTGGTAAGACACTCTGCTTCGAAATTTTTCTCCCACATTCTATCTATCTGCAAGGTGGAAGGGGACTCATCCCTCATTTTATATGGCACAACCTCCAGGAGAAGGTGGTAGGGCACGCTCCCTCAGAACATTACCCCCCTGAGGATACCTCCTGGAGAAGGTGGTAGGACACTCTCCCTTGAAATTTATTCCTCCTGGGGATGCGTTATATGGCACGGCCTCTAGGTGAAGGTGGTAGGGCATTCTTCCTCGTAACGTTACCCCCTGAGTATACCTTTAGGAGAAGGTAGTAGGACACTCTTCCTTGGAATTATTCCTCCCAGGGATGCACAAGAAAGACAATCTACAAGTTAGCTACCAGATGTCTCAAGTCTGGCACTTTAACCGACACGTGAGCTAACGACCAGTAGGACAAGTATGCGTCATACTGCATTTGATTGAAATTTCTTGGGTCTACATAATTACTTGGTTTGCTTAATTGATATCTGTTAACTGTTAATTGTACCACTTGTTATAATTGTTCTGTATATGTGATTGTTTGATTGTTTGTCTGATTACTTGTGATTGTGACGTGTTGGTTTGGACTATAGTGAAATGTGGTGGCTTGTAAGAGATTGACTTTCTGATGATTTGAATGCTAGATGAATTTTTGGGCCCGAAGTTGCGATTAATTGAGTTATATCTCTTGATGTGTAATGATGTATTGTGGTGTATTTTGGGCCAGAGACCGTGATTGTTTGAACGTGAATGAGTTTTGGGACGGAGGCCGTGATTTGATGAATTCTTGGTAAGTTTGAATAAATTGTTTCTTTGTTTTGTAGTGAATTGTTACAAAATATTGTTGAGATTAGTATTTTTGTAAAATGAAATATAAAATTAGATTGTGATGATTAATTGTTATTATTCAAAGAGTTGTATGAAGACAGGATTTTAAAAATAAGATTGATGAGGGTTATAGCTTAAATTTAATATAAATTGGAGTTTTGATGATTTTTTGTTTAGATGGAAAATCACACGATTTTAAATTAGTGAGTAATAGGCCCAATGATTGAGATTTAAGGAAAGGATAGTTTGGCAAAAATATTTCCAAAAACGGATGGGAAGCCTATGAAGATTTTACTGAGCATTTAGTTTTACTTTATTTGTTTTATTATCTTAGATATTTTCTTGTCTTGTTATTGTTATTTGTATTTTTGGAAAGAAGAATAGGAATTGTTATTTTATAATATGTGTTTATATATTACTTGTGTAATTAATCATGAATAAGTTATTTTTGTGAATGTAATAGTGTTGTGTGTTGATATGTATGTATGTATGTGCATATAGATGAAAAATATTTTCTATTTTTCGAAGAAAAGTTGATATGGTTTTCAGGTAAAGGATCCTACTTATTATTAATATATATAAATTGTCGTAATATCCTTGTTATCGGAGTGGCGCAGCTGAAAGCGTGACATTCTGGTGGTGAGGGTGTTACAGTTGGCATCCTCCAACAGCTTACCATGCTTATTACATATGTCATATGTCTTCCAACTTCAATACTTGGTTCAAATCTGCAGAGGGGAAGCGATATCTTATAAATGCAGCTTATAGTCCCAGTAAGGAAGGATGCGATTGGTACTTGGATGCCTTGAAGAGGTTATCAAAAGATATGCTTGATTAGGCACTAAGATTTAAGAAGGCACTTTGGCTCCAGTACTGTGAGGAAGGTCGTCAATTTAGTCATATCACAACGAATCTCTACGAGTATATCAATGTTATTTTGAAGGGAACGAGGAACCTTCTTGTGACTGCTATTGTGAGGAAAACTTATGAGCAGATGCAACAATTGTTTGTACGCAAGGGTCGTAAGGCACAAACTCAACTAAAATTTGGTCAAGTATACTCACAACAACTGCTACCAACAATAGAGAACAGAGAGTTACTACCTAAGATGACGGTCACTCACTATGATCGTAGGGCTTCGATTTTTAGTGTGGCAAAGACGAAGCCCCTGGAGGGATAGAACCAGACTTTATATCACATTAGGCTTAATGTGTTGCAATGCGACTGTGGAGTTTTCAAAGTCCTGCACTATCTTTGTCGTCATACGAGGCAAGGATGTCCTAACGCTCTAATATCGAGTCAGTGATATAGTACTTTAAAAGTATGATTATGTTGCTTCATGTCATTTTCAAAAAGTTTATTAATTTTAACATATAGACCTAAATATTTACTTATTTGAATAAATTGTATTGTTTCCATCTTCTTGTTAAATTAACCTTTTTCAAATATAGCATTTAGATAAATAACATAACATACATAGCAAACATAAACAAGTATAACATAATTCATAAAGTAACAAGAGTTATAAAAAATTTATAAATTCGACAAAATTAATCCTAAACAAATACATCATATAAATCACTATATATAATACCATCACATATCGACATCCTGGAATGTGATGCTCACCTCTCTCTAGAACAGGTGAAAAGTATGGATCTTGGGTCTCCACCGCTCCACAGATGCAGAGAGTAAGGTATTGTCGAAGACGAAATCCTTTAGCTCAATAAACAAATCATGTCTTCATGCTAAACATCAAGAAAGATACAAAAAAGGCATATCAACATTTATTTAATACAAACTATCTAAATGCAATCTATCTAAATACATGCAACGAACCTACCTAACACTATCTACCTCTATCTACTTTATTTACTTCTATATACTTGGTTGGAATAATTCAAATTCCAAGAAAACATGTAAACAATCAATGGCCAAAGACAATAGCAACCAATTCAAATCCAACTATTGATTAGAGTCATTGAAAAGAATTTACAACTTGCAAGATAAGAGATAATAACATGTGAAAACATAGAATTGAGCAATCGAACCCCTCACCAGATGTGTATACGCTGTAGCTGCTCAAGTGTATAGGGTTCATTCACTCAATTCCCTTCTAATCTTGCTTTCTAAGGTTTGTTTTTCATCTAACAATCAATAATTATTCAATGTATGTATACAATATCATGAGGACTTTTCCAAAAGTTATAATAGAGCTAGGATAAAGGTAGGATTGTATATAGTTAAGTGAGCTAGAATTCGAATTTTTGATTTACTTAAACTCTCACCTAACAGATAACAACCTATACAATTCAATACAAAATCTAGCTACCAAAAAAATTTCACTTTTCACACAGTCATGCATTCTTTTTCAATTTACACCTTATTTGCATTAATATTATTGAACTTCACATTGAGGTATTTCTTATTGTCTCCTTTTTATTATTTTTTCTTTTTTCTTTCAAGGGTTTTCTTCTTTTTCTCTCTATATACAAAATTGATTAATGCATTTGGTTTACACATCTAATACATGAGTATGTATCCAATTTTCAATATTTTTAATAAAAATAAAAAACACATTTTATCAACCAAAGTTCTCAAAATTCTCTACACTTAGGTATAACACACTCTCACTAGTCTAAGCTAATAAAAGATTCAAATTAGGGACATTTATTATTTTTCACTTAAGGCTAGTAATGTGATAATATTAAGAACAAAAGGGGACTAAAATAGGCTCAAAGTTAGCTAACAACAGTAGATAAAAGGGTAAGGCTATATGGGTAAGTGAGCTACAATAAAATGAAGGGCTCAATCATATAAACACATATACATATAATAATAGACATAAAAAATCAAATAAATCAAAGATTGCAATCATAGAAAGAAAATAACACACAAGGATAAAAATAGTGGTTAATATGATGTAACCACACATTAAGGCTCAAAACTCACAAAGTTGTGTGTTCTAGCTCTAAAACTATGTTCCCAACATTTTTTTTCAAGCAAGTTCCATGAAGAATTTAACTCAAATCAATTAGGATTTCTAATTCCCTGTATAAAAGAAATTGTCTTGAAAATTTCATTATTTTACTAAGCTTATTATGTATATGTAATGTGAATGGATGAAAATCGAAATTCCTAAGTTCATTTCCTATTCTCAATCATTCCAAAACAACATGTATATAGAAAATTGATCTAGGTTCAATTATCGCATTATCCAATTACAACTAACTACTAAAATAAAAAGATATGCATATGTACAAACCAAAACAAAAAATAAAATAAATTGTAATAAACTAAAGGGTACTCAAAGTATCAAAATACTATCAAATAACCAAAAAGTATAATAAAAATAAAAAAAGAAGTGTTTGGAAGGAAAAACTTGACGTAGGAATTAATGTCTGTGTAGGATTTTCACAAAAAGAATTTCGTTGCAACCAGAGTCTAGACCAACAATTAATTGTCAATAAAAGTTTAATTTGTTTGTCACAATGCAAGCCAATAAAAATAGGGAGTTTTAAATCCCGGATTATCTCTCAAAGGAATTACAGTGGGGTGTGCACATCATTGGTTATGAAAAACGGGAATTGATAACAATAAATAAGA
This sequence comes from Arachis duranensis, assembly GCF_000817695.3. Lineage (NCBI taxonomy): Eukaryota > Viridiplantae > Streptophyta > Magnoliopsida > Fabales > Fabaceae > Arachis > Arachis duranensis. The sequence continues at coordinate 84,282,326 of NC_029780.3, forward strand.
ATTTAAAAGACAAGAAAGTAAAAAAGCATGCAAGGAATTAAACTCAAAGCAATTAATCAAAGCAAAGGGAATTCAAATGGCAAAAAAGTCTTGGCAAGGGTTGAGAGTCAAGGATTTCTATCCTAGTCATTAACCACAAACATAACAATTATGAAGAGTTAATCCCACTTAGTCAACCCTAACATCGAAGATAAGTCAAATAGGCAGAATTGATCTCAATACACAAATCCTAGCCAACTCCCTAATTAGCTTAGTGAAAGACTAGCGTTAATGAAAACCAAACCAACTAACAACCCTAAATCACGAATTAATATTGGACATCAATGACTCAAGGTTACCTACGTCCTTAATCCCAAGCCAAGAGTGTAAAATCTACTCTATAATTAAAAGAGGCATTTTATCAAACAACTAGAGTGCATAAACGTAAGGTATCATAAATTGTAAAAATTAGTAAAATATGTAGTTACCAAATGCATGAAATTAATAACAATAACTCAATTAAGCATAAAAAAAACATAAAACATCAAATTGTATTAAAGGAAATTGAAATTAACAAGAGAGTTCATAAACTAAAAGTGGCAAAAATGAGAAATTAACAAGTAAGAGTAGGAAAATTAAGACACTAGAATAAGAAAATATAAAGAAAACTAATATAGAACAAGATCAAAATCTAAAATTAAAGAAAAACTAAGCTATGAACCCTAAATTATAGAGAGAAGTTAGAGCTTCTCTCTCTAGAATTAACCTAAAACATAATGTAAAACTAAAATTAACACTAATTTTGTTCATTTCTCCTTCAATCATTGGTTCAATAACATCAGAAATGAATTGGATTAAGTCCAAAATAGGCTCCAAATCGCGGGTCACGTGCTTCTTTAATGAAGTACATTTTTGGTATCCCGCATACACGAGATTTGGCTATGTATGCAGATAGCTTAACTCAACTTCCACTATAGATATATACATATCATTTTGAAGCCCCGGATGTTAGCTTTTTAATGCCACTAGAACCACCTCATTCAGAGCTCTATAGCTCAAGTTATGATCACTTTAGTATAAAGAGATCAGGATTGACAACTCTACGAATGCTTCACTTCTTCATGAATTCTCCACTTTTACATGCTTTTCCTTCATCCTTCCAAGTCATCCTTTCCTTATAAAATTTAAATCACTTAAAAAAATACATCAAGACATCGAATAGAATAAAGATAAATTAAATTCGACAATTTAAAGGCATAAAATCATATTTTTCACACCTAAGCACAATTAGGAGAAATTCACAAAAGCGTGTATTTTCTATAAATAAATGCAAGATAAGTTGATAAAATCAACTCATTTCAATACAAGATAAACCATAAAATTATAGTTTATCACTCAACTGCATGTCTGAATCCAACCTCCCTGATATAAGGTAGTAGCAACTCAGGAAACTTATTACCTATTGCGTTTAATGTTGTTTTACAATAAAATAATTGCAAACAAAACTACTTAAATTTAAGCATGACTCATTAAATAATCTAACGCATATTAATAATATTTATGAAAATGTATAAGAGAATATATTATTTAAATAATTTAATCATGATTCATTACCTAATTTAATGCATAAGAAAATATATTAGTTAATTAAGAATAACAAATAAAAACGACAAATAAAAATTATTTCATATATAGCTAATCAAATCTAATATCCTACTCTTTCAACAAGTCTCATCCAAGTAAACATTAAACATCTAAACTAATATTTAAGGTGGTATTAACAAAGAACTAAATAAATCAAAATATATTAACTAATTAAATATTAAAAAACATACATACAAACTTACCTCCAAATCCAGCACTTCGGCCATATGCCAGGTTGCATTCAGCCTGTTAATATTTTGTGATCGATCATAACCTCCTCGTCTCGCCATGTGTGTTTCTCAAATTATCCAAAACCAAAGAAATGAATAATGAAGCCAAAGATCTCGGCTACACAAGTATTTATAGCGTTATTATATATCTCGAGTACTGTGCCTATTTTCCTCTGTGCACGTATCTCGGGTACACAGTACCTGATCATTGTGTTTTGGCTGTATCCCGGGATTACCTGGATTGTGCTACGCTTTGTTGTTTCATACCCAAGGTACAGTATACTCGGGATGTGTGTTTAAGGTGATTTAGGATACTGTACCTGGGATATGGTCAGTTGTGGATATGCGTAAATACTTTTAGAATATACATTTCTTAAATATTATATTTAAATAATTTAAATAAAAAAATCTTAGCAATTTTTAGCCATTATTTGACCAATACAAATACTAAATTTATTTAATAAATAAATTTTACTAATTTATATATGCAAACTTTGAAAAATATGGGTGTAAATTATATTAATTCATGTGTGCAAAATTCTAGAAAACACAGGTGCAAATTATATGCTTCTTGTGCGCAATATGTCTATAAATATGGGTGCAAATTATTGTTGGCCAAATATTGACAAAACATAATAATATTTGCTAGTCATGTAGCATTACTCTAAAAATAAATGGAATCGGCATTTTGGTATAAAAGAATTTTTATTTAATGCCAAATACCCAATGTTTATTTATTATTTTTTAATTGACAAAGGGAAAACGTCATTGACGTTTTATTAAAAAGCACATTGATGAGCGAAAAATAGAACTCATGGATACCGACAAGTGCACCGGATCATTTAAGTAATACCACGGTGAGTGAATATCATTCCCACAAGAATTAATAGATTGAGCACGCAAATATCGAATTAAACTACTAATTAGATCAATAGAACCTGGAATTATTGAGTGCCAAAATCTTGAAGACTTGCTGGAAAAGTAAAAGCATGAAGAAACTTGAAAGCTAGGGTTTTGAATTGCTTGAGGCAGTACGTGTGATCGTTGAAGGAAAGTATATATAATAGGGAAGTCAAGGGTTTTGGGGATGCTTAAGTTTTTAGAAGAACCAACTTTGTTTTCCTTGTTCAAAGCAAGCAAGGATTGTTCACGACGAATCTTAATTAACCGGTTTCCAATTCCTTGACTTTTTGGTTTCTCCTTAATTAATCAAAAGCCTAGAAAACCATGTGAAAGAGTTTTCAAGCACAATTCATCTATAAGCTCTATCAAGTCAGTAAACGAATTCAAAACGGGATTAGCACACCTGTTGACACTACTAATCCTTTAAGGATGAAGAACAAAATACTAAATCATAAGTAGATCAATGCGAGCTTTAAAACAGAAGGAAACTTAGATAAATAATTCATAGAAAATAGAAACAAATCCCCTAACCATTTGACAAAGGATTAGTGACTCATGGAGAATACAAAAACACAAAGATTAAAAGTCTGTGGAGGAAACTAGATGTCCTGTTCCTATGAATGTATTTCACTTATTATACCTAGGTTTTTCTCTAATTCAAATTTAAATCCTAATCTTATCTTAATCAGAATAATTAAGATAATCTTTAGCTAATTCAAATCTTAAATTTCAAAACAGAATGAAAAGGAATTCAAAACTAATTAATTACAGAATCTTCTTTAATCTTCAAATCAAAATTGAATCTTCAAGGTTTGGCTTGTGAAGGAATCAACATTAGACAAGGAATTTTGGGCTAGTATGGCACGCCTAAGGTCCTCATGGCACACCTGAATTGGACAACACTCCCGGGGACTTGAATAGGGCTAGGGCGTGGCACACCCACTTCCTGGCATGGCACGCCCTCTCTCTTGAATTGCTTCCCAGGGCTTGACTTTGCTAAGGCATGGTGTGTGCCCTCCTTGTCATGTTACACGCCCTTATTGTTGATGCTAGGGGGTGGCACACCTTGTCACAAGTGTGGCACACCTGGTCTTGTGCTTGGCTCCAAGGGCTTGAATTGGCTCAAGCATGGCACGCCCCTACTCTCTCGTGGCACACTCGTGCTCTTATTCATGGGGCATGGAATGCTCCTTGGTTATGATAAGGCATGGCACACCCCTGCTTCCTGATTCAGGGCATGGCACGCCCCTGTTCTAGCTCTCCAGGCCGTGTCACACCTTCTTTTATGCAATCTTACATGGCTTGCATGGCTTGATTCTTGTGCTTTGGCTCTGATTCTTCATTCTAAGCCTTGCTCCTTGATCAACGTCTCTTTCCTATTTAATTAACCTCTTATTTAATGATAATTCTTTGAAAACACTTAGTAAATACCATAGTAGTACAAAATACTTAAAAGTGACAAGATTAGAAGATAAACTGTATTTAAACTTAAGAAAACAATGGATTAAATTAAGAAAATAACTAATGATGTGAACACATCCCAACACCAAACTTAATACTTTGCTTGTCCTCAAGCAAAAGGAAAAGAAAAGAAAAGAATTGAATGAATAAAGGAAAATTGAATCTTCTTTAAGCTCATGTTCCTCTTAAAAGTAGGGTTTAGCAAGCCATGTGAATATAAACGGATTATCTTCTTACTTAATGAATCTTGAAGTCTTGAGATTGAAGGATCTTTTAGAATTTATCCTCGAATGATATTATGAGATTTTTTTCTTTTAAGCTTTGATTGATCCTTGAATCTTTTATTTATAATAGAGAGAGCTTTTTAGTTGACAACTATAAGTGTTCCATCTCAAGGAAACTCTTGATAGTGGGCTTTTGATAAACCACTATTTTACGGTTTATCTTGTGTTCAATTGAGTGGATTTTATCAATCTTTCATACACCTATTCATATGATTTGCATGAGTTTACGTTTTCCTTCCTGATTTTGTGCTATGATTGAAAACGTGCTTCTTTGGCCTTAAATTTCCTATGTTTAATCCTCTCTTATTACCATTCGATGTCGTGATATATGCGTTAAGTGATTTCAGATATTACAGGGCAGGAGGGCTTAGAGAATGGAAAGGAAGCATGCAAAAGTGGAAGAAACACAAGAAATTGAAGGAACTGCTAAAGTTGTCCAACCTGACCTCCTGGTAATAAATCGACCATAACATGAGCAACAAAGGTCCAAATGACGTGGTTCTAATTGCGTTGGAAAGCTAACGTCCGGAGTTTCGCAACGATATATAATTTGCTATAGCTGCCTGGTGGACGAAATTGTGACACAAGAGTTCCAGGCACTGTTAGAGAGGCTCACAACTCCGTTCAACTTAACCAGCAATTGTACTGGGTCATCCAAGTAATACCTTACGTGAGTAAGGGTCGATCCCACAGAGATTGTTGGTGTGAAGCAAGCTATGGTCACCTTGTAAATCTCAGTTAGGCGGATTAAATTGGTTTATGGATTTCGAAAATTAATAATAAATAGAAAATAAAAAGGGATAGAAATACTTTTGTAGATCAATAGTGGAAATTTCATATAGGCATGTGGAGGTGCTGTGCTCCTCTCGAATCTCTACTTTTTTATTAGATTCATCCAATCCTTCTTACTCCTTTCCATGGCAAGCTGTATGTAGGGCATCACCATCATCAATGGCTACTTTTAATCCTCTCGGGAAAATGGTCCTATGCGTTGTCACTGCACGGCTAATCGTCTGGAGGCATCACCCTTGTTGATAGCTACATCACATCCTCTCAGTGAAAATGGTCCAAATGCTCTGTCACAGCATGGCTAATCATCTGTCGGTTCTCAATCAGGTTGGAGTAGAATCCATTGATTCTTTTGCGTTTGTCATCACGCCCAGCCTTCAGGAGTTTGAAGCTCGTCACAGTCATTCAATACCGGAATCCTACTCGGAATACCACAGACAAGGTTAGACTTTCC
>NC_029780.3:84288185-84308268 GCF_000817695.3 Arachis duranensis
AGAATTGAATAGAAAGTAATAATAATTGTATTGAAACTTGAGGTACAGTAGAGCTCCACACCCTTAATCTATGGTGTGCAGAAACTCCACTGTTGAAAATACATAAGTGAAAGGTTCAGGCAAGACCGAGAGGCCAGCCCCCATGATCTGAGAACTAGGCGTCCAGAGATGTCTAATACACTAGTAAAAAGTCCTATTTATAAAAAAACTAGCTACTAGGGTTTACATGAGTAAGTAATTGATGCATAAATCCACTTCCGGGGCCCACTTGGTGTATGCTTGGGCTGAGCTTGATCTATCCACGAGCTAAGGCTTTTCTTGGAGTTGAACTCCAAGTTATAACGTGTTTTGGGCGTTCAACTCCGGATCATGACGTGTTTCTGGCGTTTAACTCCAGACAGCAGCATGTACTTGGCGTTCAACGCCAAGTTACGTCGTCAATTTCCAAATAAAAGTATGGACTATTATATATTGCTGGAAAGCTCTAGATGTCTACTTTCCAACGCCGTTAAGGGCGCGCCATTTGGAGTTCTGTAGCTCCAGAAAATCCATTTCGAGTGCAGGGAGGTCAGATTCCAACAGCATCAGCAGTCCTTTTGTCAGCCTTTTTCAGAGTTTTGCTCAAGTCCCTCAATTTCAGCCAGAAATTACCTGAAATCACAAAAAAACACACAAACTCATAGTAAAGTCCAGAAATGTGAATTTAACATAAAAACTAATGAAAACATCCCTAAAAGTAGCTTGAACTTACTAAAAACTACCTAAAAACAATGCCAAAAAGCGTATAAATTATCCGCTCATCACTGCCCCAAATCCAGGTGACGCGAATGCGTGGATCATGCGGACGCATGACCTGGCAAAAACCCAATCCACACTAACGTGTGGATGACGCTTCCGCGTGACTTTGCAGCGACCTATACGAACCAGAAATTGCTGGGGGCGATTTCTGGGCTATTTTTGACCCAGTTTTCGACCCAGAAAACACAGATTAGAGGCTATAAAGTGGGGGAATGCATCCATTCATGAAAGAAGCTGATAATTCATAATTTTAGTTTTTAGATGTAGTTTTTAGAGAGAGAGGTTCTCTCCTCTCTCTTAGGATTTAGGATTAGGATTCCTCTTAAAGGAATTAGGATTTCTTCTTCTCAATTTTCAGGTTCAATGTTCCTTTTACTTATTTTCTCAATTTGGTTTATGAACTCTTTATGTTTGGATTGATTTTCTTTTATTAATGCAATATGAGGTATTTCAGATCTATGATTTTTATTTAGCTTTTTATATTCTTGGCTTTAATTGATTAATTGGAGACTCTTGAGTTATCAAACTCATCGTTATCAATAATTGTTATTTTTGCTAATTGATTTGAATTCCAGTAACTCTAGTCTTTTCTTAGGAATTGATTAGGACTTGAGGGATCAAATTAATTAGTCCACTTGACCTTCCTTTGTTTAGTAAAGGTTAACTAAGTTGGATTAAAAGCCAATTCTCATCACACCTGATAAGGATAACTAGGATAGGACTTCTAATTCTCATACCTTGCCAAGAGGTTTTCTAATTATTAATTTATTTCCTTGCCATTTAAATTACTTGTTCTCTATTTCAAAAACCCAAAATATACATTTTTCCATAACCAATAATAAAACACACATCCCTGCAATTCCTTGAAAAGACGACCCGAGGTTTGAATACTTCGGTTATTTATTTTTATTGGGTTTGCTTAAGTGACAATCAAAACTTTTGTACGAAAGGATTTTCTGTTGGTTTAGAAACTATACTTACAACGCGAACTTATTTGTGAATTTCTTTACCGATAGAAATCTGATCGTCAGCTTTCAATCGATAATCCTGGACCAGTTGGCCCAAGTTACTAGGTGATGAAGCACCCATTGATCTAGTTACCTAAGCTTCTTCTTGACACGGTCGCACCACAAGCATATAGCTAAAGACTTTAAATTTTTAGACATCGATGTCCAGAGCCTCTTTAGACTTCTAAATATTTTATCTTGAGGGAACTCTTGATTGTGGCCTTTTGATCCATAATCCTGAACTAGTTGGCCCAAGTTATCGGGTGATAAAGTACCCCTCGAATCTAATTACTCGAGCCCTATCCTTGGACAATCAACACTGTAATTCCCTATCACCCTAAGCCTTACCTCTAGCCGTAAAGAAAATGACAACAAAGCGCCACGATAGTTCTAAAGCTCAAAACAATAATATATAATCAAGGAAGATAATATACGAGAAGCCCGAAGAAGGAATTAAAGCTCAAAGACTCAGAAAAATAAAGACACAAAAGCGCGAAACGTTCACACACAATAAATAAATTCATAGGCACAAAAGATAAATAGGACACATAGAGTAAACAAGTTATATACATATAAATTATACAAAAGAGGACTAGTCATAGCTTGCGGAGCTTAGGCCGACTAGTTAAAACAGATACAATAGAGTTTTTGGAAGTTAAAATAGATGCATCCTATCTCTAAAAGTTTAAGCCTCTAAGGCAACAAGATACAATAATCAAAAGTGAGAGAATAACTACATCAAAATAAATAGAAGACCAAAAGCTGAGCCAATCCTCTGGTCTGTCACCATTCACAAACTCACTGGGATGGGTTGTGACTTGCATCTGAAAAATAACAACAACAAATGGTATGAGAACCGAAGATTCTCAGTATGGTAACAAAGCCCAATAGATAAGATATAAGGTTCCAGAAAGCCAAAGGCAATTCTAGAACTTCCCACATGCATAAGATTCAAACTTAGAAAAATTTTAAAAAAAAAAATCTATAAAGGGTTATCTAATCTTAAGGATTTTCTAACTAACAGGTCACCGCTGTCCCATAGTCTTCGCCAACCTATCCTCCATGCGATTCCATTGCCACTGCCTACCGAGCCTCCTCAATCTCAACAGAAAATATAGGTAGATGCAAGCAAGTAAAACACAAGTAATATATATACAGACACATACAACAGGTAATTCAATTAGCAAATAAACATGTTATACACTTAGGCAATGGATGCAAGTAAACAAAGCAAACAAACACTAAAGAATGCATATGATGAATATCTGTCCTATTGGCCGTGATATCACTTGTCAGTTCAACTGCCAACCCGACACATCCCTTTGGGATGTCGACTTTCTGTCATGTATATATATATGGCCCTTGGAATATAGTTCCCTAGCTCACTCTCACAGGATATAGTGCCCGAGCTCACTCTTTTGACCAGAAAGGATGCGAGCGGGATACTCGGCTACGACCTCACATCCCAACGTAAGCGGGATTAACCACCATCCTTATGCCGGCGCCGCAACCTCGACAAGCGGGATTAACCACCCTCCTTGCTAGGCGCATAGTGACTTATCAATCTCAATATATCAATAATATAAAATCAGTCTTAGTGATTACTGCTCATATAGCATAAGTTCATTAATACTCATCTCATCAATTTCAGCAACCTCAACCATTCATTTATCTCATTACACTATCATCTCAACACTCTGCTAACCCACTCAAATTATTCCATCCATATAACTTCCTAAGCCTATGTCTCCGTCTTTAATTTCATAACAAAATTATCTAACTACATCCACTCATTGTGTTCCCTTTGTCCCAAAAGCCTAAATAATAGCGAAGGGGTCCTAAACGATAATTACAGAGGTTTAGAAAGCTAGGAGAGTGCTTAAAAATAAAAAAAATCACATTTTTCAGCAAAACAGAGGTCATCCGTATGCATGCACAGTCCCGCGTATGCATGGGTGTCAAATTTCCAATGTCGCGTACGTGAGCTATGTCCATATATACGAACACTCAAAACAGAAAAGGATTGCCGCGTACGCATGCCAATGGCCACATACGCGGGAGTGTAAAAATGGCAATCTCGTCTACGCATGCCAAGGGTGCATACGCACGAGTGTTTGGCAGAGGCCAATGCTCGCGTATGCATGCCCTATTCTGCATACGCATACCACCCAATTTTTAGAAAAAGATGTTTTCCTGCAGAATCCAGTTTTTCACACCGAACTTCAAACGCGCATAACTTTTTCGTTAAAAATCATTTTCATCCGTTCTTCAAACGACATGAACTTTACGGACTAAATTTTTTTTCAAAATAAGTTTCATCAAAATTAGGGGTCCGGAAGCCAAGTTATGGCTCATTGAGGTTTGTCAAAAATAAGTTTTTACCAAAACTTTCAAAATTTTCTAGTTTTCCAAAACTTCAAACCAAAATCATAATCAAAACACTACCACACACTACAAATACTCCTCAAATTCCTTTCAACAAATTTCACACCAATTTTACTCAAAATTCTATCTTCTCCACTCATAGATCAATAAATCCAATAGTTCTCAATTCAAGCATTATTTATCAATATATCATCATAAATCCTTACCAACCTCAATAATCATCAACAATCATCATCAACATAAAAAATCCTCCACAATTATCATCATCATCAATAATCATCAACAATTAATATCAATTCAATTTTATCCTAAGGTCCACTAGCCTAAGTTTCCCACAACATTACCTATTATTTAAAGAAAATCGAAATCATACCTTGGCCAACTTCCACACAAGCTTAAAACACCAAAATGATCTCCAAACAAGATTCCAAAGCTCAGCCACCACTTTAACTCAAATCCAAATGTTCCAAATCCACAAAGTTAACTCCAATCAACAAGAATGTCAAGCTAATACATATAATTTACCATAAATAATCCTAGGATTCACAAAGTAAATAATCCACAAGGATTTATGGCTTTCTTACCTTACCTACCATGAATTAGGACAAAACTCAACAATTTTCCAATGCTAGATCACACTTAAACAACCAAAATCACAAAATCTAATTAATAACTAAATCCAAAACTTTGAAACTGTTAGAGTAGAGAACTGGGAAAGAAATTGAAATTTTTTTATCACTTTGTTTAGATGAAATTGAAGATCTTGACGAGAGCTTAGCGTGGCCACAAACGGCACACAAATTGGAGCTCCGTAGCTCAAGTTATGAGCTTATGAAGAAGAAGATGAATAATGCCACCTTTTCTTCTTCCTCTTCAACTTAGCAGTTGTGTTTTGTGTTGTTATGTGATGAATGGGCTAAAATAGCCTCACTAATGGTCTTATTTATGTTGGGCTTGGGTCCAACTTGGACCCGATCCAACCGCTTAGTGTTTTGATTTGTTTGGCCCAACTTTCAGCCAAAACCTTTAGAATTAGCGCCCGATTTTTAATTCTAAATATTTTTCTAAGTTTCTCTACAGTTTTATTTTCTCTCTCATAGTGCCGGACAAACTTAAGTCGGTACTGCCAGCTAAGTTACCGGTACGCATTTTTACATAATTTTTCATAGAAAAATACATTTTTCCCACTCAGAAAAATATACTGAATCCAAGTCTCACCTTTATATTTTCTAATTAATATTTCTAAATTTTTGAACCTATTTTGGGCTATGAAATTATTATTTTATTTTAGTTAAATGAGTAATTAAATTCCGGTTCTTACAAACACCACAGACATATAACTGGGCTCTTTAATCACTGATGCTTATAGCTTTGCAACTTTTATTTTCTTTTTGATCTTTTTCTATTGTTCTTTCTTTCATTTTGTTGTTTTTTTTTCTCTCTTTTTCCTTTTCTTTTTGATTCAACTCAATGATCTTCCTTTTTTTCTTTGTTTAGAGATCGCATAATACTTTTATAAGCCTCTGCTCATGGAGAATCATTCTTCCCTTTCCTCTAAGATCATTAACCTTTAACACAGTCCATGGAATATAATCACATGGTTATGGCCACCACTTTTCATAAGAACACTTTATTTATTAGATTCAATATTTCTTCCACCAAACAACTCTTTCTTCATGAGGTTTAGAAAGCTTGGAAGATAAGCATAGTAGCAAGTGTGGATTATGCGAAAAAGAGACATGCATGTTGTACGAGTAAAAGAATAAAAGGAAAGTCAAAAGAGAAGAAAAGCTAACCACCATAAGCCACATTACTTTCTTTACTCATTTTCCTTGTTGCTCTCTTCATCTTCATTCTTGGTCTTTAATTACAAAACCAAACTTAGAGTTTGGCCATGTATAGATTGGTGAACATCAAACTTAAGGTTTGGTCACATCATCAAACAGTGAAGAGCATGGAGGGATATAAATGCTAAGTATGTGTGGCGTTGCATGCTTGCATGCATGAATGAATATTTTAGCAAAATTTTTGTTATTTTAAATTTTTTCTTTGTTTTTATTTTTGAAATATGATGCATGAATGAGGAAGATAATAAAAAGCTAATCATGATCTAATAGTAAGGTTATGCGTGCAAAATGTTAAAAACTTTGTTATTAAAATGAAGATGCATGTAGAGGAAGAAATGGGAGAAGAATGATGCAAAGACAAAATCAAACAAAGAAAGAACGGAAACTAAGAATGACTAACTGAGGTTGGGTTGCCTCCCAACAAGCGCTCTTTGATCATCACTAGCTTGACGTTGCTTCCCCTAGGTTGGGACTTGGGAAGCTTAAGAAGCTTCATGGCACACCTCAACGCCATCCATGTTGATGCATGCATCCCTCATCCTCATGTCAATTCTCTTTTTGATGCATATTGCCAACTCTTCTATCAAGGTCCAAGCTTCCTTTGCTGTTTATTTTTGTAATGAGCCTCCAGCCCACTCATCAAGTATTGCCTTGTAGTCTACGGAGATACCATTATAGAAGAACAAGACTTGGAGTCTCTTGGGTATGTCATGCTGCGGATTTTTTTGGAGTATCTTCTTGTATATTTTCCAAGAGTTATGAAATCTTTCACCATCTTGTTGAGTGAAGTCTATGACTTCTTCCATATTTGCCCGATTGTGACATTCTCTTCTATGGGTTCTTTATTGTTCTCTAGCTCCAAGGGTTAATAATCTTCAAAAGTGTCAATGAGTAATCCCCCTTCAATGGTTTCTTCCACTAACACATCAATTAGGTCAATTTTTATGCAATTCTCTGTCTCACTGGGATATTGCATGGTCTTGAAGACATTGAAGCTCAATTTCTCATCATGGACCCTCAGTGTCAACTCTCCCTTTTGAACATCTATGAGTGCATGTCTAGTGGCTAGGAAAAGTCTTCCTAGAATGATAGAGGCATCATCACTCTCCTTCATGTCAAGAACAACAAAATTTATGGCGGAATATAAAATCTCCTACTTTAACTAGCAAATTCTCCACCACTTCATGAGGGAGCTTTATTGACCTGTTAGCTAGTTGGAGAGATATTCTTATGGGTTTGACTTCCTCTATTTTCATCTTTTTCATCATGGACGGTGGCATTAAGTTAATGCTTACTCCTAGGTCACATAATGCTTTTCCAATAGTGATGTCTCCAATAGTGTTTGCGATTTTGAACTCCCTAGATCCTTCAATTTCTGAGGTAGCTTCCTTTGAACTCCCTAGAGAATCTCAGGATCGTATCGAAAGGAGTCTTTAGAATTATCACTCCCTTCAATTTCAGAGTCGTATTGAAGAGACTCTTCAGAATAGTCACTTCCCTGCATGTACAAAAGAGACAAATCAAGGAACCAGTGGGAGAAGACATAAGGTAAAGCAATAGAAGATGAAATAATAATACCAACAGATATAACAAACTTAATTTTTAAGATATTGTACTAAATGGATACAACCAATAAAACCCTAATATGAAAAAGAGAACACAACAACAAAAACCTAATAGTGAAAAGGAATAAACACAAATGAAACAATAATAAAACTAGGATCTAATTTAGCAATTTAACCCAAAGTATGATGTCAATCACATTTAATCCCCAACAACGACGCCAAAAATTGGATGAGCGAAATGTAGAGCTCACAGATACCGGCAAGTGCACTGGATTATTCAAATAATACCATGGTGAGTGGATATCGTTCCCACGAGAATTAATAGATTGAGCAGGCAAATATCGAATTAAACTACTAATTAGATCAATAGAACCTAGAATTGTTGAGTGCTTAAATCTTGAAGACTTGTTGGAAAAGTAAAAGCGTGAAGAAACTTGAAAGCTAGGGGTTTGAATTGCTTGAGGCAGTACATGTGATTATTGAAGGAAAGTATATATGATGGAGAAGTCAAGGGTATTATGGATGCTTAATTGATGCATGAGCATCATTAGTGTCTTTTCTACATGACTTACATGGTATTCTGTTGATTTCTTAGAGGATTTTAGTGGATTATACTCCATTGGATGCTACTTAGAGTTTTTGTGAATTTTGATTGATTTCATGTAGCATTCAGATGAAGATTTAGTGAAAAATTCATGGATGAGCAAAGAAGGATCCATGCGTACGCATCATGCATGTGTACGCATCTCTAGCACAACAAAAGAAGTCACGCATACACATCTGCTGCGCGTAGGCACGACTGAGCAAGCTGAACAAGCTCAATTCTTCTCTGGACAGTTGGCGCTAAATGCCACGATTCGGCATTTAGTGCCAAGAGTCTCGTAAAATGTGCAAAACTTTTTGGACGTTGGGCGCTAAATGCCCACTCACCGGCGTTTAGCGTCAGGAACGTTGAAGTGCGTTCAATGCTCACTATATGGGTGGTGCTAAATGCCCAGTCACCGACATTTAGCACCAAAAGCAAGGATTTGAAGGGGGACCATGCGTGCAACAAAATCAACGGAAGGCTTTTTTGTTTGATTTCAAAGCAAATCTCAATTAGAAAAGATTTGTTAGGTTTTTATTTAAGTTTTAAATCAATTTCAATTAGGACTATAAATAGGATAGAGATTTGCCCACACGGGGAGTTCTCATCTCCTAATTTTCATTCTGTAATTTACAGTTTTTCTCTCCTAGGATTTTCTCCACACATTGAGCTAAAACCTCTATTGTTAAGGTTAGAAACTCTGTTTACTTTGATGGATTAATAATTATTTGTTCTTCTACTCTTGATTAATGCATTAATTATTGTTTAAGAATTGGTTTCATTCTTCATCCTATGGATTAGTGAGTATTGGAAAATAACTCTAATCTGAATTGAATTCTTTTGAATCTTGGAAAAGCTATATTATTAGAATTACAGCTTGAAACCCTTTCTCAAAACTCCTTAATTATTTGGATTTAATGTGGTATGTGACATATAACTGCATCATTTTTGGGTTCTTACGGTTTGTGTGGCTTATAAATCGGAATTTGAACTAACCCTTTAGTACAATTGATTGATCAAGGAATTGACGGTTGGTTGGATCAGAGGAGATTGAATTGCCTAGGAATAGGAATTCAGTCACTTGGGGTTTGCCATAAACTTAGTCTTTGCATGATCAAGGTAGTTGACATTGAATATTAATCCGGGCATTTAAACATCTTCAAAGCCTTAATTTTATTCTTATATCGTTTTCTCAACCATTCACTGTTTGCTTTTCTTAATTTACTATCTTTTATGCTACTTGGTACTCAAAACTATCATTTCAACTTGTCTAACTAGAACAATTAATCAACCATTGCTTGCTTAGTCCATTAATCCTTGTGGGATTGACATTCTCTCATCGTGATTATTACTTGGTATATATGACACGGTGCACTTATCAGTAAGTTGTGGTTAGAAATTCTGAACTAAGTTTTTGGCATCGTTGCCAGAGATTAACGGTGACTAACAACTAATAATTGATTAGTTGCCTATATTAGACTTTCTCTATTTTACTTTTGTTTTTGTTTTTATTTTTCTTTAATTTTTGCTCCTTTTAGTCTTTATTTATTTAGTTCTTTCTCTTTTATTTTCGTGTACTTCACCGAGATTCTCTTCACTATGACGTTGAGAATCCCAATTTTTCTTGTTTATAGTTGTTTATGCAGAGAAACAAGAATTAAGCACCTTTTCTGTACGTCCCTGAGATTGAAAGGACCCTTCTGAAGCAAAGAAAACAAGCTAGAGCTCAAGGGGTTCAAGAAATCTTTGGGGACGAGTCTGAAGAGGAAGCTTAATTTAGTATGACTGATAATACTGAGAATCTAGTGGTCAATAATCCTAACAATGCCCCACCGGTTAGAAGAACTCTGGGGTCATATACTAATCCTAATCCTGAGAATTGTGTGGGAAGTATTATACTAATGGTTGTACATGCCAACAACTTTGAGTTGAAGCCTCAACTCATCTCTTTGGTCCAGCAAAATTTTCAATTTAGTAGAATCCCGCAAGAGGACCCCAACTTATTCATCTCCAATTTTTTGAGGATGTGTGATACAGTCAAGACAAATAGGGTTCCTGATGATTTCTACAAGTTGTTGTTATTCCTTTTTGCTGTGAGGGACCGAGCTAGTCAGTGGTTTGAGAGCAACCCAAGGAAAGTATAGCAACTTGGGCGGATTTGATTAGTAAGTTCTTGACCAAATTCTTTTCTCCTTAGAGGTTGACTAAGCCAAGGACTGATATTCAGACGTTCAAACAGCTTGAAGCAAGTCTCTCTATGAAGCTTTGGAGAGATACAAGGCTATGGTGAGAAAGTGCCCTCTAGACATGTTTGCGGACTAGGTAGAATTACAAATTTTCTACGATAGCATCACTTCGACTTCTAGACTTTCTCTGGATAATTCTGTCGGAGGTTCTTTGTATATGAAGACCACTAATGAGGCCTTGGATTTGATAGAGATGATGGCCAATAATCAGTACTTGTATTCTTCAGAAAGAATTGTGAAGAAGGGTGTCATGGAGTTAGATGCCTTAGGTGCTATTCTTGCTTAGAACAAAGCTATATCTCAGCAGATTAATGCCATCACTCAACATTTGGGAGGTATGCAAGTTTTCTATGTTGCTATCTAAGATCCTTCTTATGACATGAGTGGTGGAGTGTCTCAATTTGGAAGCTTTGGATATGAGCAACCTCCGGTTGAACAAGTTAATTACATGGGTAATTCTTCAAGGCCTCCTAATAATGACCCATTTTTCCAAGATATACAATTTAGGATGGAGAAATCACCTAAGTTTTGGCTGGAAAAATCAAAATCAAAGGCAACCAAATTTCAACAACAACAACTTCTGCCAAAATAATTTCAACCATCAATATCAACCCCCTCCATCACACAATCCACATCTGACTCCTCAGGATACCTCAGCATTGGAAGCAGCATTAGCAGAACTCTCCAAAAATACTTATAATTTCATGCAAAAAATCAGAGCTACAATCAGAAACTTGGAAGTTCAGATGGGACAGTTGAGTAAAAAGTTGCTGAGAGGCCTCCTAATACCTTCTCCAGTAATACAGTTCCAAATTCAAGAGAGGAAGTAAGGCCATCTACGTGATAAGTGAAAAAGAGATGAATACTCAACCTTTTTGTGAGGAGAGGCTAGCCGAGAAAGTTATGCAGGAAGCCAAAGACCTTAAGGAGCCCATCCTCTCTCTTTCTGCACATGCCAAGGTTGAGCAACCCAAGGTAGAGACCTCAACGCCTGAGTACAAGCCACAAGGTCCATTCCCTCAAAAGCTTCAAGGAGAGTACAAGGATGAGCAAGCCTCTAAACTCCAAGAGGTATTCAAGACAGTACACATCAACATTCTATTTATAGAAGTTCTTGAACAAATGTCAACGTATGTTAACTTCATGAAGGAATTATTGTCTGAGAAAATATCCCTAAAAGGGGACCAAACAGTAGTAGTACTCATAAGAGTGTGTAGTGCAATCATTCAAAAGAATCTACCAAGTAAGACGCCAGATCCTAGAAGTTTCTAAATCCCATGCACGATTGGAAATAGCACTTTTGAAGGAGCAATGTGTGATTAGGGGTAAGTATCAATTTGATGCCGCTCTCTGTGATGGAAAAGCTACAAATTCAAGAGGTAAAACCCACAAGAATAGCTCTTCAATTGGTGGATAAATCTGTAAAGCAAAAACATGGGGTGGTTGAGAATGTTTTAGTCAAGGAGGGAAAGTTCTTCCTCCTAACCAATTTTGTGATTCTTGACATGGAGGAAGATGGAAAATTTTTTCCATCATTCTAGGAAGACCATTCTTAGCGACTGGGAGATCTCTCATTGATTTGGAAAAAGGTGAATTAATATTGAGAGTTCATGATGAGCGCTTGGTCTCTCATGTCTTCAAAGTCACACATCACTCAAATGAAGAGGAGAAGTGCATGAAAACTGAGTCCACTGATCCAATCCTCCAAGACTCACTTAATGATCCAAAACAGAGGATGCAGTCCAAGCCTTATGTGGTAGAAAGCAATAAAATTCTCCCTGACATCAAATCTAAGTTTGGTTTTGGCATGCTGTATCAATTCCAAAGGAGGCTTCCAAGAAGAAAGTAACCAAGGGTTGGAGAAACAAGAAGATCCCCACTGAAGATTTTTCACCAAGATTGAAAGTGGTGTTGACTCATCATCCGTCATTGCCTTATACAGTGAACATAATCCTCTCTCTTGAGCATGTTGAGTTGCTCCATAAAGATACAGGGAGAAGATTCTAGTAAGAGGTAAGGAATTGAAACAATATGATCTACCCTCTCCTTAACAACAATGAACTGTCAAGCTAGTGACATTAAAGATGTGCTTGTTGGGAGGCAACCCAACGCCTTTAGTATCCTTTAATTACATTTCATTATTTGCATTTTATTTATTTTATATTCATACTTCATAGTTTTTCCTGTTTTTAATTGTATTTGAGTCATGCATTCTGAGTAAAATAGGAATAGTTGTGTTTGAAACGGACTGGAAAGGCTCTGTAAAGAAGGAATTGGATTCTGGTACTTCGCGGATAAACACCAAGATCTGGCATTTGGCACCGAGAGGCACACATCACGGGGTGTAGCTACTACCACCCTGGCGTCTAGTGCCGCTCCTGGCCATGTAGGGCCAACTCTGGGCATCTAGCACCAGGCATATTAAATTGGTGGATTTCAATTTGAGACCCTTGGCGTTTGGTGCAGCCCTGGGCGTTTAGCGCCAGGGTCAACGCAAAAACAAAAAAAATATTTTGGGGTTGGTGCTAGATGCCACATCATCGGTGTTTAGCGCCATGAGCACGTAAATGTATGGATTGGCTTCAGGAAGGGTGGCGCTAAATGCCACCTACCCGGCGTTTAGCACCAAGTGCGCTGCACCTCACCCCTTCCTTAATTTGAATTCAAATCTGTCACCAATTCCCTATATTTCCTCTACACAACTCTCTTCCCCATGATCTTCTCCCATTTTCCATCATTTCCTTTCCCCAAGATTTCCTCCCCTTCCCCATAACAACCACCAACCTCCACATTCAATCCTCCTTCTTTTTCCATCCGTATCCCCTATTTTTTTCCATTTTCTTTTCTTTTTCCCTTTTTAATCAACCCCTTCCCCCACTATAAAAACCCTCTACCCCTAAATCATCTCGACACAACAACAACAACAATTACATCTTCTTTTTCTTCTTCTTCTTCATTCTTTTCCCTCCACACCACCCATGCGCCCTCACTCTCCCTCTTATCTCTTTTCTTCTTCTTCTTATTTTTCCACCCCAACCGTAGCTACTCCCCTTTTTTCTATTTTCTTTTGATCAGGAACGAGAAAACTTTTAAGTTTGGTGTTGTCACACTGCTCTTTTCTATTTTTTCTCAATGGCACCAAAGGGAGGAGAACCTTCCTCAAGGAAGAGAAAGGGAAAGGCACCTCAAACAGAAAACTTTGACTCAAATAGGTTTTTCTGAAGTTGCATGAGGAACACTTTTTTGAGATGACAAGCAAAAAGAAGGTGATCCCGAAAGTCAAGTTCGACCTCAAGCCAGATGAATATCTGAAGATTCGGCAACAAATAAAGAGAAGAGGTTGGCAACTATTGAGCAATCCGCATACCGATGTGGGCCAGCTGAAGGTCCAAGAATTCTATGGTAATACGTTGATCACCTACAAAGACATTGCTCATGGGGTGAATGTGAGTCTTGGACTTCAACCCAAGGATGGTTAGGGCGGCTCTCCGACTACCACCTCTAGGTCATGGTTTGGACACTTATAGTGAGAGGATGAGCCGAGACTGGAAATATGATCAATTACTTGCAGATATTTATCTTCTGGGAGCTCAGGGGAGGTTGAGTTTGGATGGGCAGCCGAACCAATTGGGACAGCATGACCTTAAGTTGATTGCTAGAGGTTGGTTGGAATTCATCCAAAGCTCCATTATTTCAACTAGCAACCATTCTGAGTGCACTACGGATAGAGCCATCATGATCTACTATATCATGAATGGTTATGAGGTGGAGGTAGAAGACATCATTCCATAACAAATCTATAGCATTGCCTCCAACTCTTCGACACATGTGAAGTTAGCCTTCCCTCATCTTATTTACCGGCTTTGTGAGCCCGCAAGGGTTCGCTTGGATCATGATTTTCCCATTTTTGTTGAGAGGCCGATCTCCAAGAAGACTATCGAGCTTACAGAAGAATATGCAAGGGTTCCGAGGAGAGGCCAAGCCAAAGAAGAAGCACAGCAAGCTCTTCCACCGCCTCTCATTCCTCAAGGGCACTACTTTCCACCTCAAGAGTATTGGCAGCAGATGACCTCCTCCCTTGAACAAATGCAAGTCACCCAAGATAGCCATGTCGTCTTTCTCCATCAGATTGTGCCAAAGCAAGAGAGTCAGCACCATGCACTTCTCCATGTGAGGCAATATATAGGATGACTGAGATGACCACATGGAACATAGCCTGAGGAGGAAGATGGCCACCATGATGACTGTGTTGGTTGAGTTCTTTTCATTCCCATTTCCTTTTCTGTATCACTTATGTTATTTTCCTATTTTCTATTTTCTAGTATTTATTATTAGTGCATGATTCCTAGTTTTCTGTTTTCTTTAGTTTCTAGTCCGTTTTTAGTTTTATGTTTTTATTTTCAATGATGCTTCAGGTAATATCCTCATGAAGTATTCAAAAAAAATGGTATTTCATATTAGAAGTTGAGTTTATTTTACAATTGTCTTTCCATATTGCATGTGGTGGTATATATACTTGTAGTTGTGATTGCATTAAGAGAATAATGTGTGAAGTTCCTTGAACAAGAAGAATGTTGATTCTTAAAGAACAAGAATTTAGAGAAGTATTATGAAACTTCCAAGAATAAGCGAGAGGTTGATCCTAATAATTGAAAAGAAAAATAAGAAAAAGAGAGAAAAAGAAATAGCAAGAAAAGGAAAAATCATGATGAAAAAATAAAAAAGAAAGTAAGTTGTAAAGCTCTAAGCATCAATGACTGAGACTCAAATATGTGCCTGTAGTGTCTATTGTCCAAGGATAGCTTAGGTGATTAGATCCGAAGGGTGCTTCATCACCCGATAACTTGGACCAACTGGTATGAGATTGTCAATTGAAAACTCGTTACATAAACTGTAAAACCCAGTTAATAAATAAATAATTAATTGATAAATTAATATTTATTATAGAAAATTAAAAAAAATTAAATTTTATAGTTTAATATGATAGATCTAATTAAAATAAGAATTTTGACACCAAATTTAAAGAATTCGGCCTAATATTGGGCCGAAGGGGCCGAACCGAGCAAACCGAGCCCATATTGAGCCCAAGGCCCAACCTATTCAGCC
The DNA here is from genome assembly GCF_000817695.3 of Arachis duranensis. NCBI lineage: Eukaryota > Viridiplantae > Streptophyta > Magnoliopsida > Fabales > Fabaceae > Arachis > Arachis duranensis. The sequence continues at coordinate 84,303,726 of NC_029780.3, forward strand.
AAAACACATTAAATGAGCCATTCCTTCCTCCCTCCTTCAGCAAAACATACTAAAGCATTAAGCCAAGAGGGGGAAGAACACTTCCATGCAACCAAATCCTCACTCCATAATTAAATTGCTATCACTTTTGATCCGGAGCTCTGATCGCTGCACTATTTGCGGCCACGTGACCACGACGTCGACCTCTACAAAGCCCACAAGATTATTTTAGAGATAAGCCACAAATTTTTTGTCGTCTTTCCAGTCCTTGATTTTTGAAATTATTGAGTAAACGTGTTGAGATTTTGAGTTCTTTGATATTATAGGATCTAATTAGCTTGAAGAAAATGCTTAGTCTTGTCTCTTTGGTTCGTGGGTATGGTAAGAATGCTCAACTCTAGTGGAATTCTTGATTTATGGTGTTTGGGTATTAAGTTGTTATGTTTGAATGCGATATTGTGGATTAGGCAGCATATATATGTATCTTGGAGCTTGATTGAGGTTTTGGAAGCTTGGAATGAAGTTTTGTGGCTGAAAAATCTATTTGAGAGGCGTTAAAGTCTTGAAAGTTCGAGAAAAATGTGAATTGGAGGTGTTCCGGGTTAAGCAGAGAATCGGCCAAGGTATGGTTTTGGTTTCTTATATCTAAAATATAATGTAATGTGAAAACTTAGGCTAGTGACCCTAGGATAGGAATTGAATTGTTGATTGGTTGTGGTGGATTGTGTTATTATTATGTGGACCCCCCATCATATGCGGCCATTCATTTCTATTTGGTGCGCGTGCGTACGCGGGTACATGGCTGCGTACCCGAACGTTCGTCTCTGTCCATCATACTTGCGTACGCGGACAAGAGATGCGTACGCATTTTAAGGAAAATCACGTTCCCACGTATGCGTGACATGGTTCGCATACGCGGATCTTTGTTTTCTTCCAAATTTTGATTTTTTATTTCTAAGGCATTCCTCCATCTTTCAAAAACCCTTTTTACTCTTTTTTAAAGCCTGGTAGGTGAAATTTGGGTAGTGAAGTATAATTAGGGTTGTAAAGAGGGTAACTTGTTGATAAAGAAAGAGGTAAAATAAATGATGAATGATTGAATAAATAAATGAATGAATAAATGTAAATGAACGTGAATGAAGAATTATTACTGAAATATGAATGATGATTAAAAGATTATTGTTATTGAGGGAGTGTGAAAATGTTGCAAGTATACCGGAGAACCATAATGAGTTAATGAATGGATGTGGTAAATGAGTCATGATGAAAAATGTTAGATGTGAGTATGCTTGTATTTTCTCTCTGGTTGTAAAGGTAACAGGGCACCAACTCTAATGGTGACAGGACACATATACCTTCTAATGGTGACAGGGCACATATACTCTCTAATGATGACATAACACATAATTCCTCTAATGGGGACAGGGTACGTATTCCCTCTAATGATATTAATGCGCAATAGAGAGATAGTGTTCGGGTTAGCTATCGGACATGTCGGGTTTGGCTTGATAACTGACAAATGAGACTCATCAGCCAATAGGACAGACATGCATCATATGTATCTATATGTTTGTTTGGTGTGTTTCGTTTGAATTGCCTAATTGATTGCATAACTACTTATTACTTGTTTATCTGCTGTATATACTTTCTACCTATGATTTCTTTGTGTGTAATAAATGTACTTGTAACAACTGATTTCGGTGGTGGTTGGGAGGTTTGGAAGAGTTCGATTAGGGGTATTAGATCGTCTGAGGATGTAAGAACCGTAACTAATCAACTGGTTAATTAAGTGATTATATTACCCAAATTAGATTACGAAAGATTGGAGTGAGAATTTGAAGGTTTAAAGATGATTTTTGGATTCAGTGGGTCTTTCTGAGCCAGAAAATATGTTTTCTACGAAAAATCGTAAAAAACCACGAATCGGCAGTTGAACTGGTTGAACCGGTTCAAGTTTGCCTGGAACCGCACGAGAAAAAGTGAAAACCGTCAAAAACCTTAGAAAAATGTTAGAAGTTAAAAACCAGGCGTTAATTTTAAAGGTTTGGCCTAAAGTTGGGCCAAACGGGCTAAAACCGCTAACAAGTTGAACTGGGTCCAAGTTGGGCCCAAGCCCAACATATATAACGTTCATTTAATGAACCCTCACCTCATAAACACACACACACTTCAGATTTGAAAGAGGGAAGGAGAGGAAGAAGAGAACACTATTCACACCTCTCTTCTCTTTGCAATATCTCGAGCTACGGTGCTCCGATTTGCGTACCATCAGCGGCTAGGCATTCTTTGTGAAGAGCTCTACAAAATCCATATAAGAAACTGGTAAGGAAAGCTCGAATCTCTCTCAGTCTCTCTCCTCAAAATTTTGGGTTTATTAGGGCTTTAGGTTAAATGAGTTTTGTGATTTTGGATATTTAGGTTCACTCTAATCCTTGCTTAGCATTGGGTTTTGGCTTCTAAAGCTATTGGAAAAGGTAAGAGCTCTTAAATCCTTGTGAGATTATGTTTATGTTGAACCCTAGGTTGATTTGTGGTGATTTATATGTATATAGCTTGATAACTGTGAGTTTGGGAGCTTTTGGAACATATTGGTGCTTGTTGAAATGGAATTGAAAGCTTGATTTGGAGTTGAGAGCTTGCTTGGGCTCATTTTGGGTTTTGGTGCATATAGAGAATTGGCCAAGGTATGGTTTTGGTTTCCTTTATGTAGTATATAATATTCATGGACACTTAGGCTAGTGACCCATAAGATATGTTTGAATTTAAATGGTTGTTGAGTGTTAAAAGATGGTATGTGGTGATTTATGATGAATTATTGAATGTTGAGTTTGACTTTGATGAATGATGGTAATATGATAATAATGATTGATGGTGTAAATTAAAAAGGCATGGTGATGATATAATTGATATTGAAATTGATGATTTGGTAGTGTGGTTGTAAAAATGTGATATATAGATGATGATGTTGAAGATGATGAGATGTGAAGAGAAATGTGGTAAGTTTGGGGTATTGTGACATAAGGGGTGGTAATTGATAAAAATATGAGTTTGGAATGGTTTGGTATGGTTTGGTTGAATTTAGCAAGGAATTGTGAAAGTTGGTAAAAGTGGTTTTTGGTGAACTTTGTCTGGTCATAATTTTTGCCTCGATTTTGAAATTCTTAGGAAACTTGTTTAGAATTAAAGATCTTTGAAAACCCTTTTAATCGATATAAAGTTTGTGAAATTTAGAATTTTGTAGAGGGAGTTATGATCATTCAAAGTTGGTGTTAAAAATCCGGAATTCTGTAGAGTTGCAGAATTCTGTGTTTTCTGGTGTGTACGCATGCACAGCCCTGTGCGAACACAAAACCCTGCGTAAATTTTGACCTGTGCGCATGCACAGACCTGTGCGTACGCACATGCAGGGGGAGGCTCTCTGGTCGTAGCGCTAGCACAGCTTGTGCGCGCACACACCCATGGAAAAATTGCAACATGTGCGTACGCACACGCAGGGGGAGGCTCTCTAGTCGCAGCGCTAGCACAGCTTGTGCGTGCACACACCCATGGGAAAATTGGACCGATTGTGCTTCATTGCATACTCTGTGTGTCTTTTCTTTGATGATATTAGGTTATGTAAATCATGTTGCTTGTATGTGAAGTTTGTATTCGTAGGTTTTGATGAATGACAAACCAACAAACGACATGAAAGACAAACCAACAAACAACTTGAATGAACAAGCATGTTGAAAGATCAACCAACATTCAACGTTGAGGAATGAAGAGTTGAAAGCAACACAACAACAACAAGAAACTCAAGTCCACAACATTTGAAGACAAGTATAGTGTCTTAGGACTTAGGTAACTTCTTGTTAAGAACCAATTGCTAAATCTCTCAACACACACTCACAAAATGTTTTGATTATCATATCATATGCACATCTTGCAATTCGATGCTAGCCAAATGGTTTAAAACTTGTTTTCAAAGGTACAAAAGCATAGGAATTGACTCCAACAAGTTTGAGATCAATCCTAAGTATTTTGAAGTGATTTTAAGCCATTCTTTAAGGTTTGCATCGATGCACACTCATCTTGCATCGATGCAAAGCATGCAACGACTTGTTGCATCGATGCAAAGATGTTTGCATCGATGCAACCTAGCTGAAAATTCAAATTTCAGCTTCAAAGACACATTTGCATCGATGCAAAGTGTTATGCATCGATGCAAATGATTCAAAAACATAAAAAAAGGCTAGTTTTGACAAAAAGGCTCCATCCCACTAACTCCCCAATGTTTCTAAGGTTTGGGGAGTCTATAAATAGATGGATTGAAGCCTTATTTTATATACTTGAGTATTTGCAAACTATCTTGTTCATATTCCTTCATTCTACACATTTTTTAAGGTGTTATAATACACAATTTGAGAGAGCAATATCAATTGGTTCAATAGTGCTAAACTTGTAATCACAAACTCTTCTAGAGAGCACTCATTTCATCTCAACAATTCTTTAAGAATTGTTTTCTTATACACTTTGTAAATTGGAGTGTGATCTCCAAGGTTGAGTCAAGAGTTATAAACACTAT
>NC_029780.3:84311915-84314047 GCF_000817695.3 Arachis duranensis
ACAAATAAATGCACTTCCAAAGGATTGGCGTACTTCAAAGGATCATCCTCTAGACAACGTCATTGGTGGTGTTTCGAAAGGGGTAACAACTCGATCCACTTTTAGAAATTTATTTGCATATAGTGCTTTTGTTTCTCAAATTGAACCATCTACCATTGAGTCCGCATTTGATGATGAACATTGGGCTATGGCAATGCAAGAGGAGCTTAACCAATTCAAACGAAATGACGTTTGGGAATTGGTACCTAGACCAAGTAATCAAACAATTGTAGGAACAAAATGGGTTTTTAGAAATAAACTCGATGAAAATGGTACAATTGTTAGAAACAAAGCTAGATTAGTAGCTAAAGGTTATAATCAAGAGGAAGGCATTGATTATGATGAAACTTATGCTCCCGTAGCTAGATTAGAAGTAATTAGGATGTTACTTGCTTTTGCATCCTCTTATAACTTCACACTTTATCAAATGGATGTTAAGAGTGCCTTTCTTAATGGTTTCATTCAAGAAGAAGTATATGTTGAACAACCTCCCGGTTTTGAGGATTATGAAAATCCTAATCATGTTTTTAAACTTAAGAAAGCTCTTTATGGTCTTAAACAATCTCCAAGAGCTTGGTATGAACGTTTGAGCAAGTTTTTATTAGAAAAGGGTTTTAGAAGAGGGAAGGTTGATACAACTTTATTTATCTTGATTGAAAACAAAAATATCCTTTTGGTACAAGTTTACGTCGGTGACATAATATTTGGTTCAACTAACGAATCACTTTGCAAGTTTTTCTCAAACCTCATGCAAAGTGAATTTGAAATGTCCATGATGGGCGAACTCAACTTCTTCCTTGGTCTTCAAATCAAACAAGGAAAAGAAGGAACTTTCGTTAGCCAAACCAAATATTGCAAGGAATTGCTCAAAAGATTTGGAATGGATAATGCTAAGGCAATGGACACACCAATGAGCATTACTTGCTACCTTGACAAAGATGAACAAGGTAAAAGCATAGATGTAAAGAAGTATAGAGGCATGATAGGATCATTACTTTATCTAACGGCAAGTAGGCGAGATATCATGTTTAGTGTATGCATGTGTGCGAGATACCAAGCTAATCCTAAGGAATCTCACTTAAATGCGGTGAAAAGGATTATGAAGTATCTCATAGGAACATTAAATGTTGGATTGTGGTATCCGAAAGGATCCAACTTGTGATTTGATTGGTTATTCCGATTCCGATTTTGCCGGTTGCAAATTGGATAGGAAAAGCACTAGCGGCACTTGTCACTTGCTAGGAAACTCTCTTGTTTCATGGCATAGTAAGAAACAAGTAAGTGTAGCCTTGTCTACCGTCGAAGCCGAGTATGTAGCTGCCGGTAGTTGTTGCGCCCAAATTTTATGGATGAAACAACAACTTGTGGACTATGGACTCATGCTTGATCACATTCCTATCAAATGTGATAATACTAGTGCAATAAATTTAACCAAGAATCCGGTTCAACATTCAAGAACCAAGCATATTGAGATTAGACATCACTTCATAAGAGACCATGTTCAAAAGGGTGATGTGGTTATTGAATTTGTCGAAACTAGTAAACAACTAGCGGACATCTTCACTAAACATTTATGTAAAGAAAGTTTTTTTAACATCCAAAATGAACTTGGTATCTTGGATTCTAATCTAATATGATTTGTTTGAAATTCATTGTATTTATATTGCTATTTTTGTATCTCTTACTAACTTAAGCATTGGAGATATCCAATTAGCCATTGTTTTGTAGGTTTATGAGTTGATGAATGAGTGATTAATCATTGAGGTAGATTGAAGAATTTGAAGATTATAAACAATGGAGGATCAACAAATTGAAGTTTATAATGGTTTAAGTGAGTATATACATGATGGAACTCAAAGGATTGAAGAAAGAACCACCAAAGGATGAAAATTTGGTGACTTTGGGCAAAATGATGCATGTTGCATCGATGCAACCAAGCTTTGCATCGATGCAAAGCACACAACGTGCTATGTGCATCGATGCAAAGCCTATTGCATCGATGCAAACACGACCAAATTGCACAAAAACACGTGAATTTGGCATTTTTGAGCAACAAAACCCCACTTTTTCATCATCTTCAACCTCACAACTCA
>NC_029780.3:84315491-84316290 GCF_000817695.3 Arachis duranensis
TTCTCAACAAAATGGGAAGAAGAAATGTTGATGAACAAGGTCCTCAAGAGCAAGCTCCTCCACAAGCACCTCAAGCTCAAGAACCACCCTCCTTGGTTGATGTAATGAGAGAATTACAATCCATCAACCAAAACATCCAAAGAATTAAAGTAGAGCATGGTAGGCAACTTGAAGCACTTAATCGTCGTGTGTCTCGTGTAGATCATCGCACGGGTCGCTTGGATCGTCGTATTGATGACTTATATGAGCATTTCGGCATCCACCTACCGTATGAAGAGAATAATGATGATGATGAAGACCAAGATTGATTGTCTCCTCTTCATCAAGTCACTTTTTATTGCTTTATGTTTATTTGATTATATGAATTGTTAAACTAACCCCTAGTAAGCTAAGGATTTCTATTATGGTTTAAATACTTTGATATTTCCTTCATAATTTTGTTTAATGATTAATGCTTGTATGCTTATTTGGTGAATAACTCAAAATAGGCTTGGTACCCCTATTTCAAGTTAATGTGCATGCCTTGATATATTTCACTTCTTTAGGGGGAAATATGCATGTTTATCATATATAAAAAGAGGAAATCAAACTCTCTTCTTTTTGATAATGTCAAAAGGGGGAAGAGAAGTTTGAGGATATTTGAAGTTTTGAAGATATTTGAAGTTTTGAACTTTTGAAAATGAAGAAGTTTGAGGATTTGAAAAGAAGAAATAAGTTTGCGAAACAATGATTTCAAAAAGACTTCCGCTAAGCAAAAACTTTGATATCTAAATCGTTTTCTTTGATAAACGCCCTTTAA
>NC_029780.3:84316802-84322123 GCF_000817695.3 Arachis duranensis
TCAAAGACACATTTGCATCGATGCAAAGTGTTATGCATCGATGCAAATGATTCAAAAACATAAAAAACGGCTAGTTTTGACATAAATGCTTCATCCCATTAATTCCCCAACGTTTCTAAGGTTTGGGGAATCTATGAATAGATGGATTGAAGCCTTATTTCACCAATTTTTGAGTATTTGGAAACTATCTTGTTCATATTCTTTCATTCTACACATTTTTTGAGAGAGCAATATCAATTGGTTCAGTAGTGCTAAACTTGTAATCATACACTTACTCATTTCATCTCAACAATTCTTTGAGAATTGTTTTCTTGTACACGTTGTAAATTGGAGTGTGATCTCTAAGGTTGAGTCAAGAGTTATAAACACTATGGTCGGTGAGGATACCAAAGAGGTATACTAAGTACTCAAGGCAAATCTTAGAGAAGGTATCTCTAAGTGGAGTGGGTTAGTATACGAGTGGTGATCATATACCGTGAGGTGTTAGAAACTAAGGACTCGGTTTGTAAAAGGTTTTGCGCGAGCACCTTGAAGCTTGGCAATAGTGGAACTTCTCAATTGCGATTGAGAAAGAAAGTGGACGTAGGACAAGGATTGTGCCGAACCACTCTAAATAGCGTTTGCATCTCTCCAAACTCATCTCTTCAATATTATTGTCTTTTACCTTTGAGCAAATAAATTGTGATCGAAAAGTAGCTTCGTAAGTACTTAAGGAGTAGCTTAAGTCCGATTGGTGAAAAGCTTGATCAATTTATTTGAGTTGGTGTCTATTGGAAAGTAAAAGCTCCTTATAAATGCTTAGCAATTGAGTTAAGCTCTTGGAAAAATACTAGTACAATAACACTTTTGTATATTGTCTTTAACTTTCGCAAAAAGATTCATTGTTGTTGCAATACTCAATTCACCCCCCCTCTTGAGTAATTGTGCATAGGTTCTACAGGTTATCTACTTGATATATGCATAGCATGCTTATTTGTGAGTGCCTCTTTGGTATAATTGAAGCACTAGGTTTTCGATATTGAGACTGATCACCTTGATATTGATTGTTTTGTGTAGATTGGAACCCTACATGGCCACTTGCGGATGAGGTCAAATACGTACACGAGAAAGTAGGAATGAGCAACCAGCTGACAATCATGCCGAGTTTATGGCGACTATGGCTAATTTGACAAACACTATGGAGGAAAATGCTGCTGTGACTCTACAGGCTGTGCAGAGATTGGGCCAACCGGCTGGGAATGGCAATGGAAATGGTGAAGGAAATGCTCATGATAATGCTGAGGGAAACGACGATAGCACGGGAGGTATCCCGATGACCTTGGCGACGTTCCTCAAGGTTCATCCGCCAACCTTCTGAGGATCAACTATTCCTACTGAAGCAGACAACTGGTTCTAGGCTATAAAGCGTGCCTTACAGGCGCAGTACGTTTCAAACAATCAGTATGTCGAGTTTGCCGCCTATCAGCTTGCGGGAGAGGCCCAGACACCTACGAAAGCTGGAAGTGCATTAAATACCAAAGGGGCTTGAAAGACAACATTATGACTATTGTGGCTCCTATGGAGATTCGTACCTTCTCGAACTTGGTGAACAAAGTAAGGGTGGTTGAGGAGTATGCCAAGACAGTGGTGGCATCCAAGGAGACTCATGGAGGGACCTCTAGCAAGGGAAGTGGCAAGTATTTCCATCCGAGGGGCCAAAGCTTCAAGAGAGGAGGATATGCGCCTCAAGGGCAGGGAGGCTTCAGAAAGAGGACTCATGACCAGTTTCAGCATGGCAGAGAAAGAGGATATCAGAGTGAGTGCTTCAACTGTGGATTGCCTGGTCATATTGCGAAGGACTGCACGCATGGGAAGAACCTGAATGCGGGTCAAGGTCAGCACCAGGGGGAGTCTTTTCCGTGAATGCCAAGGATGCTTCCAAGGAGAATCCTTTGATGAGAGGTATATGTTTTATTGGTGATAAGACGTTAATTGAATTGTATGATATTGGGGCTTCGCATTCATTTATTTCGTTTGCTAAAGTTGAGGAATTTGGCTTGAAAGTGTCAGAGTTACCATTTAATATGCACGTACATACTCCGCATCAGACGGTTATAACTAGGTCAGGTTGTAGGCAAGTAGGATTTAAACTTGAGGGTAGAGACTTTATGCATGATTTGATCTGTTTACCAATGATTGGATTGAAGATGATTTTGGGGTTTGATTGGTTATCGAAGAATCGGGTTTTGTTGGATTGTTTTGAACGGACAATTCGGTTTATGCCGGAAGGAGAAAATGGAGTAGTGATAGCTGAAAGTTACTATCTGAACTCGTAATGGTGCACTGTAGTGGGGAAGAATGTCAGGGTTACATCTTGTTAAATGCTAATGCTTCGGGGGATGCCCAGAACTTAGATCAGATTCCGGTGGTTAGAGATTTTCCGGAGGTTTTTCCAGAGGATATTCCTGAATTTTCACCTCAAAGTGAGATTGAATTTGCGATTGAATTGGTGTTGGGAGCCGGACCAGTGTCGATTGCACCGTATAGAATGGCTCCAATAGAGCTGGCAGAGTTAAAGACTCAGTTGGAGGAGCTTCTGAAAAAGAGGTTCATTCGACCGAGTGTATCACCGTGGGGAGCGCCAGTTTTATTGGTGAAGAAGAAGGATGGACGAATGCAACTGTGTGTGGACTACCGACAGTTGAACAAAGTGACTGTGAAGAACAAGTACTTGCTACCAAGGATAGATGACTTGATGAATCAATTGCAAGGAGCCAGAGTGTTTGGTGCACGAAATTGTGATCTCAATGGCACCAACAACGTGGTACGCACAATTGTAATCTCAACTTTTTTTGACAACTTCGCATAACTAACCAGCAAGTGCACTGGGTCGTCCAAGTAATAAACCTTACGTGAGTAAGGGTCGATCCCACGGAGATTGTCAGCTTGAAGCAAGCTATGGTCATCTTGTAAATCTCAGTCAGGCGGATTCAAATGGTTATAAAGTTTTGATAATTAAAAGATAAATAAAACATAAAATAAAGATAGAGATACTTATGCAATTCATTTATGGGAATTTCAGATAAGCGTATGGAGATACGTTATTCCTTTTGAATCTCTGCTTTCCTACTGCCTTCATCCAATCCTTCATACTCCTTTCTATGGCAAGCTGTATGTAGGGGGATCACCGTTGTCAATGGCTACCATCCATCCTCTCAGTGAAAATGGTCCAGCTACGGGTTACGTAGGGCTAATCATCTGTCAGTTCTCACTTGTGTCAGAATAAGATCCAATGATCCTTTTGCGTCTGTCACTACGCCCAACAGTCATGAGTTTGAAGCTCGTCACAGTCATCCCATCCCAGATTCTACTCAGAATACACAGACAAGGTTTAGACTTTTCGAATCTCAAGAATGCTGCCAATTGATTCTAGCTTATACCACGAAGACTCTGATCTCACGGAATGGAAGGCTCTGTTGTCAGGAGAGGCAACCATGCGTCGTGGACCAAGAATCCAAGAGATACATACTCTAGCTTTCGCAGGTGGAATAGAAGTGTTTGTCAGGCACGCGTTCATAAGTGAGAATGGTAATGAGTGTCACGGATCATCACATTCATCAGGTTGAAGTGCGAGTGAACATCTTAGAATATGAATAAGCTTGAATTGAATAGAAAACAGTAGTAATTGCATTAATTCATGAGGAACAACAGAGCTCCACACCTTAATCTATGGTGTGTAAAAACTCCACCATTGAAAATACATAAGTGATGATGGTCCACGCATGGCCGTGAGGCCAGCCCCCAATGACTAGGACTAAACGTCCATAGATCAGCCTCCAAGATGTCTAATACAATAGTAAAAAGTTCTATTTATACTAAACTAGTTACTAGGGTTTACAGAAATAAGTAAATGATGCAGAAATCTACTTTCGGGCCCACTTGGTGTGTACTTGGGCTGAGCATTGAAGCTTTCATGTGTAGAGACTTTTCTTGGAGTTAAACGCCAGTTTGCAGCCTGTTTCTGGCATTTAACCCCTAATAACTCTAGCTTGTAACCTATTTCTGGCATTTAACGCCAGAATAGGGCAAGAAGTTGGCGTTTAAATGCCAGTTTGCATCATCAAAACTCGAGGAAAGTATGGACTATTATATATTGCTGGAAAGTCTTGGATGTCTACTTTCCAACGCAATTGAGATCACGCCATTTGGAATTTTATAGCTCCAAAAAATTCATTTCGAGTGTAGGGAGGTCAGAATCCAACAGCCTCAGCAGTCCTTTTTCAGCCTCTGAATCAGATTTTTGCTCAGGTCCCTCAATTTCAGCAAGAAAATACCTGAAATCACAAAAAAATGCACAGACTCATAGTAAAGTCCAAAAATGTGAATTTTGCTTAAAAAACTAATAAAAATATACTAAAAACTAATTAAATCATACTAAAAACTATTTAAAAACAATGCCAAAAAGCGTATAAATTATCCGCTCATCACAACACCAAACTTAAATTGTTGCTTGTCCCCAAGCAACAAAAAACAAAATAGAATAAAAAGAAGAGAATATACAATGAATCTCACAATATCAATGAAACTTAGTCCCAATTAGATGAGTGGGGCTAGTAGCTTTTTGCCTCTAAACAGTTTTGGCATCTCACTTTATCCTTTGAAATTCAGAATGATTGGCATCTATAGGAACTTAGAATTTTGGATAGTGTTATTGACTCTCCTAATTTAGTATGTTGATTCTTGAACACAGATACTTTATGAGTCTTGGTCGTGGCCCTAAGCACTTTGTTTTCCAGTATTACCACCGGATACATAAATGCCACAGACACATAACTGGGTGAACCTTTTCAGATTGTGACTCAGCTTTGCTAAAGTCCCTATTTAGAGGTGTCCAGAGTTCTTAATCACACTCTTTTTGCTTTGGATCACGACTTTAACCACTCAGTCTCAAGCTTTTCACTTGGACCTTCATGCCACAAGCACATGGTTAGGGACAGGTTGATTTAGCCGCTTAGGCCTGGATTTTATTTCCTTGGGCCCTCCTATCCATTAATGCTCAAAACCTTGGATCCTCTTTACCCTTGCCTTTTGGCTTAAAGGGCTATTGGCTTTTTCTGCTTGCTTTTTCTTTTTCTTTCTTTTTTCTTTTTCTTTTTTGCCATTTTTCTTTTTTCTTTTTTTTCACTGCTTTTTCTTGCTTCAAGAATCAATTTCATGATTTTTCAAATTATCAATAACATTTCTCTTTGTTCATCATTCTTTCAAGAGCCAACAATTTTAACATTCATAAACTTCACTATAAAAAATATGCACTGTTCAAGCATTCATTCAGAAAACAAAAA
>NC_029780.3:84322187-84324861 GCF_000817695.3 Arachis duranensis
TTTTTGTAATTAGGCACATTTTTCATTTAAGAGATGTGAAGGATTCATGGAGTTATTCATAGCTTTAAGACATAGGCACTAGACACTAATGATCATGTAATGAAGACACAAACATAGACAAACATAAGGCATCAAAGCCGAAAACAGAAAAATAAGAACAAGGAGATTAAAGAACAGGTCCACCCTAGTGATGGCGGCTAGTTCTTCCTCTTGAAGATCTTATGGAGTGCTTGAGCTCCTCAATGTCACTTCCTTGCCTTTGTTGCTCTTCCCTCATGGCTATTTGATCCTCTCTAATTTTATGGAGGATAATGGAGTGCTTTTGGTGCTCCATCCTTAGTGCTTTTGGTGCTCCTATCCTTAGTTGCTCCCAATAGTTATGTGGAGGAAAATGTATCCCCTGAGGCATCTCAGGGATTTCTTGATAAGGGAATTCCTCATGCTCTTGCTAAGGTCCATGAGTGGGCTCTCTTATTTGCTCCATCCTCTTTTTATGATGGGCTTTTGAGATGAATCTATCCATCTCTCATGACTCGGAGTTGGAAGCAATTGTCTTCCCTTTCCTCTTTCTAGAGGTTTCTCCGGCCTTAGGTACCATAAATGGTTATGGAGAAACAAAAAGCAATGCTTTTACCACACCAAACTTAAAAGGTTTGCTCGTCCTAGAGCAAATGAAGAAAGAAAGAAGGGGGAGAAGAAGAAAATGGAAGAGATAGATGGAGATAGAGGTTCGGCCAAGGGGGTAGGAGAGTGTTTGTAATGTGTGATAATGAAGGAGTGAAGAGGGGTATTTAAAGGGAAGAGTGGTATTTATGGGGAAAGAGAGGGAGAGTGGCCGAATGAAATTGGGTAGGTTTGGGAGGGAAAAGTGTTTGAATTTGAAAGTGAGGTATGTGGGGTTTTTGGGGAAGAGAATATAGGGAAGATGATAGGATTTGATTGGTGAGTGGTATTTTGGGTGGAATGTTATAGAGATGTATGAGGGGAGAGAGAGAGGTGGGGTAGGTAGGGATCCTGTGGGGTCCACAGATCCTGAGGGGTCAAGGATTTTTCATCCCTACTCATTTTAGGCGTGCAAAACGCCCTTATTGTGCAATCCTGGCGTTTAACGCCAGACTGCTGCTTGTTTCTGGTGTTAAACGCCAGATTCTACACCTTTCCTGGCGTTTAACGCCAAGCTGTTGCTTGTTTCTGGTGTTAAACGCCAGCTTTGTGCTCTTTTCTGGCGTTAAACGCCAATCTGGTGCCCATTTCTAGCGTTAAACGCCCAAAATGGTGCCAGACTGGGCATTTAACGCCCATTCTGCTACTCTTACTGCCATTTAAATTCCAGTAAGCTTATCCTCCAGGGTGTGCTATTTCCAATGCTGTTTTTTAATTTGTTTTAATTTTTGTAGTTGTTTTTAAGATTCTACATAGATAAATAAAAATTGGGTTGCCTCCCAACAAGCGCTTATTTAATGTCAATAGCTTGACAGTGGGCTCTTATGGAGCCTCACAGATAATCAGAGTATGGTTATGGCCTCTCAACACCAAACTTAGAGTTTGGTTGTGGCCTCTCAACACCAAACTTAGAGTTCGGATGTGGCCTCCCAACACCAAACTTAGAGTTTGAATGTGGGGTCTTTGTTTGACTCTGTATTGAGAGATGCTTTTCGTGCTTCTTCTCCATGTGTACATGATGAGCGGATAATTTATACGCTTTTTGGCATTGTTTTTAGGTAGTTTTTAGTAAGTTTGAGCTACTTTTAGGGATGTTTTCATTAGTTTTTATGTTAAATTCACATTTTTGGACTTTACTATGAGTTTGTGTGTTTTTCTGTGATTTCAGGTAAATTTTGGCTGAAATTGAGGGACTTGAGCAAAACTCTGAAAAAGGCTGACAAAAGGACTGCTGATGTTGTTGGAATCTGACCTTCCTGCACTCGAAATGGATTTTCTGGAGCTACAGAACTCCAATTGGCGCGCTCTCAACGGCGTTGGAAAGTAGACATCCAGAGCTTTCCAGAAATATATAATAGTCCATACTTTATTCGGAAATTGACGACGTAATTTGGCGTTGAACGCCAAGTACATGCTGCTGTCTAGAGTTAAACGCCAGAAAAACGTCATGATCCGGAGTTGAACGCCCAAAACACGTCATAACTCGGAGTTCAACTCCAAGAAAAGCCTCAACTCATGGATTGATCAAGCTCAGCCCAAGCATACACCAAGTGGGCCCCGGAAGTGGATTTATGCATCAATTACTTACTCATGTAAACCCTAGGAGCTAGTTTATTATAAATAGAACATTTAGCTATTGTATTAGAGAATCTTTTGACAGTTTAATCTTTTGACTGTTTAGCCTTTGATTATTCGGTCTCTTGATCACTCAAGGGGGCTAGCCATTCGGCCATGCCTGAACCTTTTACTTATGTATTTTCAACAGTGGAGTTTCTGCACACCATTGATTAAGGGTGTGGAGCTCTGCTGTACCTCAAGTTTCAATACAATTATTATTACTTTCTATTCAATTCTCTTCTATTCTTATTCCAAGATATACGTTACACTTAACTTTGATGAATGTGATGATTCGTGACACTCATCATCGTTCTCACCTATGAACGCGCGTGACTGACAACCACTTTCGTTCTACTCTAGGCCGGGCGCATATCTCTTAGATTCCCCAACAGAA
>NC_029780.3:84324872-84350632 GCF_000817695.3 Arachis duranensis
AGAACCGACAGATGATTAGCCGTGCTGTGATAGAGCATAAGAACGTTTTCACTGAGAGGATGGGATGTAGCCATTGACAACGGTGATGCCCTACATACAGCTTGCCATGGACAGGAGTAGGAAGGATTGGATGACTGTAATAGGAAAGTAGAGATTTAAGAGGAGCACAGCATCTCCATACACTTATCTGAAATTCCCACTATTAGTTTACATAAGTATTTCTATCCCTTTTTATTTTCTTTTTATTATTAATTTTTGAAAACCCATAAACCAATTTAATCTGCCTAACTGAGATTTACAAGGTGACCATAGCTTGCTTCATACCAACAATCTCTGTGGGATCGACCCTTACTCATGTAAGGTATTACTTGGATGACCCAGTACACTTGCTGGTTAAGTTGAACGGAGTTGTGTCCACACATAGGTGCCATAATAATGATTCCATACAACAACAAAGAATACTACATTGATGTGATCACAATTTCGTCCACCAGTACAGAAGGAGAACCTTGAGTCTTGAATACAAGGTATTCCTCATTCAATTGAAGGACCAACTCTCCTCTGTCAACATCAATCACAGCTTTTGCAGTTTCTAGGAAAGGTCTGCCAAGGATGATGGATTCATCCTCATCTTTCCCAGTGTCTAGGATTATGAAATCAGCAGGGATGTAAAGGCCTTCAACCTTCACTATCACGTCCTCTACTAGTCCATAAGCCTTTTTCATGGATTTGTCTGCCATCTCTAGTGAGATTCTTGTAGCTTAAACCTCAAAAATTTCCAGTTTCTCCATTACAAAGAGTGGCATGAGGTTTATGCTTGACCCCAGGTCACACAGAGCCTTCTCAAAGGTCATGGTGCCTATGGTACAAGGTATTAACAACCTTCCGGGATCCTCTTTCTTTTGAGGTAAAGTGTGCTGAACCCAGGTATTTAGTTTATTAATGAGCAATGGAGGTTCATCCTCCCAAGTCTCATTACCAAATAGCTTGGCATTCAGCTTCATGATTGCTCCCAAATACTGGGCAACTTGTCCTTCAGTAATATCTTCATCCTCTTCAGAGGAGAAATAGTCATCAGAGCTCATGAATGGCAGAAGTAGGTTCAATGGAATCTCTATGGTCTCTAGATGAGCCTCATATTCCTTAGGTTCCTCAATTGGGAACTCATTTTTGTCTAGAGGACGTCCCATGAGGTATTCCTCACTGGGATTCACGTCCTTTTCCTCATCTCTAGGTTCGGCCACGCCAAGTAAGGTTATGGCCTTGCACTCTCTTTTTGGATTCTCTTCTGTATTGCTTGGGAGAGTACTAGGAGGAGTTTCAGTGACTCTTTTACTTAGCTGGCCTACTGGTGCCTCCAAATTTCTAATGGAGGACCTTGTTTCATTCATGAAATTTAGTGTGGCCTTAGATAGATCAGAGACTATATTTGCTAAGCTAGAGGGGCTCTGCTCAGAATTCTCTGTCTGTTGCTGAGAAGATGATGGAAAAGGCTTGCTATTGCTAAACATGTTTCTTCCACCATTATTAAAGCCTTGTTGAGGCTTTTGTTGATCTTTCCATGAGAAATTTGGATGATTTCTCCATGAGGGATTATAGGTGTTTCCATAGGCTTCACCCATGTAATTCAACTCTACCATTGCAGGGTTCTTAGGATCATAAGCTTCTTCTTCAGAAGATGCCTCTTTAGTACTATTGGATGCATTTTGCAATCCATTCAGACTCTGAGAAATCATATTGACTTGCTGAGTCAACATTTTGTTCTGAGCCAATATGGCATTCAGAGCATCAATTTCAAGAACTCATTTCCTCCGATGCGTCCCATTACTCACAGGATTCCTTTCAGAGGTATACATGAACTAGTTATTTGCAACCATTTCAATGAGTTCCTGAGCTTCTGCAGGTGTTTTCTTCAAGTGAATGGATCCACTTGCAGAATGGTCTAATGACATCTTAGACAATTTAGACAGCCATCATAGAATATATATAGGATGGTCCATTCTGAGAGCATGTCAGAAGGACACTTTTTGGTCAGTTGCTTGTATCTTTCCCAAGCTTCATAGAGGGATTCACCTTCTTTCTACCTGAAGGTTTGAACATCCACTCTAAGCTTGCTCAGCTTTTGAGGGGGAAAGAACTTGGCTAAGAAAGCCGTGACCAGCTTATCCCAAGAGTTCAGGCTATCTCTAGGCTGAGAGTCCAACCATGTTCTAGCTCTGTCTCTTACAGCAAAAGGGAAAAGCATAATCTTATAGACCTCGGGATCAACTCCATTGGTCTTAACAGTATCACAGATTTGCAAGAATTCAGTTAAGAACTAAAAAGGTTCTTCTGAGGGAAGTCCATGAAACTTGCAGTTCTGTTGCATCAGAGAAACTAATTGAGGCTTTAGCTCAAAGTTGTTTACTCCAATGGCAGGAATTGAGATGCTTCTTCCATGAAAACTGGAATTTGGTGCAATAAATTCACCAAGCATCTTCCTTGCATTGTTGTTGGGTTCGGCCATGTCTCCTTCTTTTTCGAGATTCTCTGTAAGGTTTTCTTTGGATTATTGTGCTTTAGCTTCTCTTAGCTTCTTCTTCAGAGTCCTTTCAGATTCAGGATCTGCTTCAACAAAAATGTCCTTGTCCTTGCTCCCAATCATATGAAAAAGAAGAGAACAGAAAAGAAGAGAAATCCTCTATGTCACAGTATATAGATTCCTTTATGTGAGTAGAAGAAGAGAAGAATAGAGGAGGAAAAATTCGAACACAGAGAAGAAGAGAGGGTTCGAATTTTAGGATGAAGAGAAGAGTGTTAGTGATTAAATAAATAAATAGAAGAAGACGAGAGAGAGTTTTCGAAAATAATTAAAAGGAAAAGAAAAATATTTTTGTTTTTATTTTAAAATTTTGTTAGAATTCGAAAATTAAGAAAAGGAATAAAATTAAAAGTTAAAACAATTAGTTAAATAAAAATATTTTTGAAAAAGAGGAAGGTGATTTTTGAAAATTAGAGAGAGAAAAGTAGTTAGGTGGTCTTGAAAAAGATAAAAAATAGCAAAACAAACAACAAGTCAATTAGTTAATTGAAAAAGATTTGAAAATCAATTTTGATAAGATAAGAAGTTAGAAAAGATTTTGAAATTGATTTTGAGAAAAAAAGATATGATTGAAAAATATTTGATTAAAAAGATATGATTGAAATTTATTTTGAAAAAGATTTGAAAAGGGAATTAAAAAGATTTGATTTTTAAAATTAAAATTGATTACTTGACTAACAAGAAACTAAAAGATATGATTCTAGAATTAAAAGATTGAACCTTTCTTAACAAGAAAGTAACAAACTTCAAATTTTTGAATCAATCACATTAGTTGTTAGTAAAGTTTTCGAAATTTTGAAATGAAATTAAGAAAAAGATTTTGAAAATCAATTTTTAAAATTTTCAAAAATATTAAGAAAAAAATGAAAAAGATTTTATTTTTGAAAAAGATTTGAAAAGATAAGATTTTTAAAAATAAAATCTTGACTTGACTAACAAGAAACAACTTATTTTAAAAATTTTTGACTAAGTCAACCCAAACTTAGATATTTTTTATGTTTAGGCACTATGAATGCAAAAATGCATATGAAAAATAAGAAAAGACACAAAACAAGAAAATTTAAAGATCAAACAAGGAGACTTATCAAGAACAACTTGAAGATCATGAAGAACACCATGCATGAATTTTTCGAAAATCTTTTTGAAAAATAGAAACATGCAATTGACACCAAACTTAAAAATTGACACTAGACTCAAACAAGAAACACAAAATATTTTTTGTTTTATGATTTTATAATTTTTTGTATTTTTTCGAAAATTATTTTGAAAAGAACGAAAAAGAAGAAAAAATTTTGAAATATTTTTGAAAACTTTTTGAAAATAAAATAAAAGTTGAAAAAAAAGAAGAAAATTACCTAATCTGAGCAACAAGATGAACCGTCAGTTGTCCAAACTCGAACAATCCCCGGTAACAGCGCCAAAAACTTGGTGCACGAAATTGTGATCTCAATGGCGCCAACAACTTGGTACGCACAATTGTAATCTCAACTCTTTTTCACAACTTCGCACAACTAACCAACAAGTGCACTGGGTCGTCCAAGTAATAAACCTTACGTGAGTAAGGGTCGATCCCACGGATATTGTCAACTTGAAGCAAGCTATGGTCATCTTGTAAATCTCAGTCAGGCGGATTCAAATGGTTTTGAAGTTTTGATAATTAAAAGATAAATAAAACATAAAATAAAGATAGAGATACTTATGCAATTCATTTGTGGGAATTTCAGATAAGCGTATGAAGATGCGCTATTTCTTTTGAATCTCTGCTTTCCTACTGCCTTCATCCAATCCTTCAAACTCCTTTCTATGGTAAGCTGTATGTAGGGAGATCACCGTTGTCAATGGCTACCATCTATCCTCTCAGTGAAAATGGTCTAGCTACGGGTTACGTAGGGCCAATCATCTGTCGGTTCTCACTTGTGTTGGAATAAGATCCAATGATCCTTTTGCATCTGTCACTACGCCCAACAGTCATGAGTTTGAAGCTCGTCACAGTCATCCCATCCCAGATCCTACTCGGAATACCACAGAGAATGTTTAGACTTTCTGGATCTCAAGAATGCTGCCAATTGATTCTAGCTTATACCACGAAGACTCTGATCTCACGGAATGGAAGGCTCTGTTGTCAGGAGAGGCAACCATGCATCGTGGACCAGGAATCCAAAAGATACACACTCTAGCTTTCGCAGGTAGAACAGAAGTGTTTGTCTGGCACGCGTTCATAAGTGAGAATGGTGATGAGTGTCACGGATCATCACATTCATCAGGTTGAAGTGTGAGTGAACATCTTAGAATAAGAATAAGCTTGAATTGAATAGAAAACAGTAGTAATTGCATTAATTCATGAGGAACAGCAGAGCTCCATACCTTAATCTATGGTGTGTAGAAATTCCACCGTTGAAAATACATAAGTGATGATGATCCAAGCATGGCCGTGAGGCCAGCCCCCAATGTCTAACGACTAAACATCCACAGATCAGCCTCCAAGATGTCTAATACAATAGTAAAAAGTTCTATTTATACTAAACTAGTTACTAGGGTTTACAGAAATAAGTAAATGATGCAGAAATCCACTTCCGGGCCCACTTGGTATGTACTTGGGCTGAGCATTGAAGCTTTCATGTGTAGAGACTTTTCTTGGAGTTAAACACCAGTTTGCAGCCTATTTTGGGCGTTTAACTCTAGCTTGTAACCTGTTTCTGGCGTTTAACGCCAGAATAGGGTAGGGAGTTGGCGTTTGAACGCCAGTTTGCATCATCAAAACTCGAGCAAAGTATGGACTATTATATATTGCTCGAAAGCCCTGGATGTATACTTTCCAACGCAATTAAGAGCGTGCCATTTGGACGTCTGTAGCTCCAAAAAATCTATTTTGAGTGCAGAGAGATCAGAATCCAACAGCCTCAGCAGTTCTTTTTTAGCCTCTGAATCAGATTTTTGCTCAGGTCCCTCAATTTCAGCCAGAAAATACCTGAAATCACAGAAAAATACACAAACTCATAGTAAAGTCCAGAAATGTGAATTTTACTTAAAAACTAATAAGAAATACTAAAAACTAACTAAATCATACTAAAAACTATCTGAAAACAATGCCAAAAAGCGTATAAATTATCCGCTCATCAGTGTTTTCACAAATTGGTCTGAGATCTGGTTACCAACAGATAAGAGTGAAGAAGGATGACATCCCTAAGACCGCGTTTAGGACGCGCTACGGGCACTACGAGTTTACGGTGATGTCCTTTGGGTTAACAAATGCACCTGCTATTTTCATGGACTACATGAACAAAGTCTTTCGTCCCTTTTTGGACAAATTTGTGGTGAGCAAAAGAGGAATAGTCATAGATCCTTCTAAAGTAGAAGCGGTGATGGAATGGGAAACACCGACAACGGTGACAGAAGTCAGAAGTTTTTTGAGTTTAGCCGGATATTACCAGAGGTTTATCAAAGGATTTTCTCGGATTGCACTACCGATGATGAAGTTAACAAGGAAAGAAGTGCCTTTCGTGTGGATGTCGGAGTGCGAAGAGAGTTTTCAGACTTTGAAGTAGAAGTTAGCCTCAGCCAACTCATGACTTGGAATTAGCGGCGATTGTGTTTGCATTGAAGATTTGGAGGCACCACTTGTACGGAGTGAGGTTTAGTGTCTTTTCTGATCACAAGAGTCTCAAATACATCTTTGATCAGAAAGAGCTTAATATGTGTCAGAGGAGATGGATGGAGTTGCTTAAGGACTATGATTTTGAACTGAGTTATCATCCTGGAAAGGCGAATGTGGTAGCAGACGCATTGAGTCAGAAGTCCTTGACAATTGCTTGGATGAGAATCAAGGAAGAGGAGCTAGTGGAGAATTTTGTGGATCTTAAGTTGGATATGGGTGAAGTTGCTGGAAGAGCTTGCCTGAATCAGTTACAGATCTCAAGTGACTTTAAATCCAAACTCCTGAAGGCTCATCAAAACGATGACGTGTTACCTACAGTGTTGCCAGCTATCGAGCAAGGGAAGCAGTGGAGAGTGTCATGCGATCAAGATGGATTGTGGAGGTTTAAGGGTAGAATCATTGTGCCGGATGTTGCGACTTTACGGCAAGATATATTGAAAGAAGCGCACAATAGCGGATTTTCTATTCACCCTGGAAGTACTAAGATGTACCACGATTTGAAAGTTATGTTCTGGTGGCCTGGTATGAAGAAGGATGTGGCGGAATATGTCTCAAAGTTCCTAACATGTCAAAAGATGAAGATAGAACATCAGAAACCGTCGGGAATGCTATATCCACTTGAGATTCCTCAGTGGAATTGGGAAGGAATTGCGATGGACTTTGTGACCGATTTACCGAGGACTAGGTCGGAATTTGATGCGATTTGGGTGATCATGGATCACTTAACCAAATCTGCTTATTTTCTGCCGATTCGAGTGAACTATTCTATGGAAGAGTTAGTAAGGTTGTATATAAAGGAGATAGTAAGATTTCATGGTGTGCCATCGAGTATAGTATCGGACCGTGATCCCCGATTCACTTCAAGGTTTTGGGGAGCTTTTCAAAGAGCTTTCGGTACGATGCTATGTCTCAGTACCGCATATCATCCTCAAACGGATGGACAATCGGATAGGACTATTCAGATGTTGGAAGATATGCTAAAAGCATGTGTATTGGATCAACCCGGAAGCTGGGACTGCTACATGCCATTAGTGGAATTTGCGTACAATAATAGCTTTCATGCGAGCATAGGGATGGCTCCGTATGAGGCATTGTATGGACGAAGTGTCAATCCCCACTCTGTTGGTATGAATCAGGTGAAGCAAGCATTTTGGGTCCTTATGTGGTAGCAGAGACTACTAAGAAGATCAAGAAGATTCGGGAGAAAATTCAAACTGCTCAGAGTCGACAGAAGAGTTATGCGGATCAGAGAAGGAAACCGTTAGAGTTTGAAGTGGGAGAACACGTATTTCTAAATATTACACCGACAACTGGGATTGAAAGAGCGATCAAGACCAAGAAGTTGAATCCAATGTATATAGGACCGTTTGAGATTCTAAGACGATTCGGACCAGTGGCGTATCAGGTTGCCTTGCCACCTCACCTATCTAACCTACATGACATATTCCACGTGTCACAACTCCATAAGTGCACGTCGGATGCGATTCATGTGTTAGAGCCTGAGTCGGTCGAGTTGAGGGAGAACTTGACATTCCAAGTGACACCGGTGAGGATTGATGATACCAGTGTGCAGAGGCTACAAGGAAAAGAAGTTTCATTGGTTAAGGTTGCTTGGAAGAGAGCAGGAGTTGAAGAGCATACTTGGGAATTAGAATCTGAGATGGGAAAGGATTATCCCAATCTTTTCTCAGGTAATTCAAATTTTGAGGGCAAAATTTCTTATTTGTTAGAAAGAATGTAAGAACCGTAACTAATCAACCGATTAATTAAGTGATTATATTACCCAAATTAGATTCCGAAAGATTGGAGTGAGAATTTGAGGGTTTAAAGGTGATTTTTGGATTCAGTGGGTCTTTTTGAGCCAGAAAATGTGTTTTCTACAAAAAAAACCGTAAAAAATCATAAACCGGCAGTTGAACCGGTTGAACCAATTCAAGTCTGCCCGGTACCACACGAGAAAAAGTGAAAACCGTCAAAAATCATAGAAAAATGTTAGAAGTTGAAAATCGGGCGTTAAATTTAAAGGTTTGGCCCAAAGTTGGGCCAAACGGGCTAAAAATGCTAACGGGTTGGACCGAGCCCAAGATGCGTCCAAGCCCAACATATATAAGGTTCATTTAATGAACCCTTACCTCATAAACACATACACACTTCAGATTTGAAAGAGGGAAGGAGAGGAAGAAGAGAACACTATTCACACCTCTCTTCTCTTTGCGATATCTCGAGCTACAGTGCTCCGATTTGCATGCCGTCAGCAGCTACGCATTCCTTGTGAAGAGCTCTACAAAACCCATATAAGAAACTGTTAAGGAAAGCTTGAATCCCTCTTAGTCTCTCTCCTCAAAATTTTGGGTTGATTAGGGCTTTGGGTTAAATGAATTTTGTGATTTTGGATGTTTAGGTTCACTCTAATCCTTGCTTAGCATTGAGTTTTGCCTTCCAAAGCTATTGGAAAAGGTAAGAGCTCTTAAACCCTTGTAAGATTATGTTTATTTTAAACCCTAGGTTGATTTGTGGTGATTTATATGTATATAGCTTGAAAACTGTGAGTTTGGGACCTTTTGGAAGATATTGGTGCTTGTTGAAGTGGAATTGAAAGCTTGATTTGGAGTTGAAAGCGTACGCACACTCCTATGCGTACGCACACGTTTTAAAATTCTCCAAAGCGTCCACGCGCACACCTATGTTTGTATGCACACACCCTGTTTCTCAAATTTTCTTTTGTTTTCAACTATTTTACCTCCCCAACAAGGTTGTAAGCTTCTAAAACCCCATTTTAGGACTTTTGGGCCTAGTTTTGGATATTCAAAATATGGGAAAGATGAAGTATGAGATAAGAGTCAAGTAACCGTTGGGTTTGGAACTGAAATGTGAATTTGACAGTGGTTGAGATAAGTCGAGGACTCTGGATGTGATGATGGATCCATGTGATGCTGAAAATATTTTCTGAAAACCACTGATGTACTGTTTCATATTGAGATTATTAGATGCTATGTGCCCGGCAGGTGTAACAACCCAATTTTTGGTATGTCATGATCATACTGAAAATTGAGCGCTACCAACTTGTCTTCCTAATTATTACCTATTATTTATTATATGAGCCTGATTCGTTGTTAAAAACGTAGTTATTTTTTGAGGTATTTTTTTCTTTTTGAAAACGTTTGGATTAATAAACAGAATCATTCATAACCAGTTCACAAATAATAACAGATAAAACCGTTATAAACAACCACACATAAATACATATCAAGGAGTTGACAACATTTAGTTATCTAATCTTTATTAGGGTAAAGATCTTTAGTTAGAACACCCCTAGATATAGCTAGGTAATAACTATATACATATATATACATACAACATCCTAGGCCCTGACCTGTTCAAGAAGTTCCTAAGCTGGCACCCAGGCTAGCCTAGACTCTATACTCACCTAGTCCCTCTAAACTACTAAAGCGAGGGAAAGTACGTTCTAAGTCTTCAAAACTCAAGTTAGGTGGAACGTCAATAAAAGGTGGAACATCATCTACTACTCCTCTGCACAATCAGTCATTGCCATATGACGTCTCTCTGGTACCTCATCAAGTAGCCACATTACAGAAGTCTCATACACAGGATTTAAGTGAAAGTTTGCATACAAATAGGGTGTAGATATTGGTTGGTCTCACAGTGTATATATATATATATAAACAGGTAACAGAGTTCACTCTAGACTCAGAAGACTACCTAGAGCGGAATCCTTTTTACAAACAGTCATCAGTGAACTACGGAAGGATACTCATGCTTCCATCTGAAGGGGAAAGGAGAGAGAAGGGGTAAGAGCTGGAGAGTTCTTAGTAGGGCTGGGGTTATTAGTTACGTTCATTAATCTGTGTCGCTTACCAGACATATAGTAGAATATAGAGACGCAGTAAACAGAAGACAAATGAATAGAGAAAATAGAGTAAACTAAAAACAGATCACGAACAGAAGAATATAAGAAAGTAAAATACAAACACAAAGAATAGAATACAAACAAGGAAAGCATACATTCATACAACAATCATAACAGAGGAAATGCACAACCAAGTATGATGCATGTCTGTCCTATGCAGGCCATGAGCTCACGTGTCGGTTTACACCCTGCAGCCCGACATTACCTAGGAACTAGTCCTAGATATAGCTTATTCTCTGTATGTGAACTTCGGCCTACAGAAATAGCACTCCTGTAAGTGAACTTCGGCTTACAGGAATAGTCTAATCACAACACAACAACTTTCTGTAGGTGAACTTCGGCCTACAAAAATAACACCTCTGTAAGTGAACTCCGGCTTACAGAAATAGTCTAATCACAGCATAACAACTTTCTGTAGGTGAACTTTGGCCTACAGAAATAGCACCTCTGTAAGTGAACTTTGGCTTACATGTATCACAACTCTCTGTAGGTGAACTTCGACCTACAAGAGCAATACCCTGAGATACACAATTGATATTCACTGCAGGTGAATTTCGGCCTATAGGAATAACAACTCACTGTAGGTGAACTTGGGCCTACAAGACCTCTAGGGCCAACGGAAAAGCAGTAGATGAACATATAATAGAATATCATGCCACAAGGCTTAACTCTTTATTTTTATACTCTTCTCCTCTATTCTCTTTGTTATTATACTACTCTTTTCTCATTGTCTCTTTACTCTTCTCTGGTTACTCTTTACTCTGATTTTTCTGCTTAATGTGTGTATTTAAAGCTTATGTAAATTTTGGTATGAATAGTTAGCCTGTCCCAAGTATAGGTTCATTAAGTCTATATTGAAATAGTTTAACTTTCCATATAATACCTAACCCTAGTCGCAACTCAATGACTAACTATGTTGCCCTAGTTCGTTCACTAATCTCTGTCTGTTTTTCTTTCATTAAAACTTTACAGACTTTTCTTTGGTTTTTATCTTTTCTTTAACTTTTTATCTTTCTTTTATCTTTGCCTCACTAATATGTTCTTACCACTTCCTAAGTGTTTTATGAAGTTAATTATGAGATTTTGCACTTAAAGTTGTCTTTCTAAAGTTTTTTTTTACCACCCGTAACTTTTAATATTTCTACTTTAACCACCCTAATTTTTGGAAATTACAAAATAACCCCCCAAACACCAAAATATTTACTTCCTTGCCCGTTTATGGATCAAAAAGATGTTCTTCATTGTTCTTCACCACACTCAAAGTGTTCTTCGTGTTCTTCGTAAATTCTTCAGATTCTTTCTCTGTTTTTACCCGTTTTTCAGTCTTTTCAGCAACCGATTTTTACCATAATTCATAATAAATTCCCAGCCACTAAAACCCCATCTTTTCCACATGATTTTAACACAAATTGAACCCCAATTTAAAGGTTAGGGTTCGAAATTCCAGCAGCCACAAGAACATGCATTCATAGCTTGAATATCATCAAATTTCATCAAATTTTCACCAAAATTTCAACAAGAATCACTCATATAAACCATCAATTTCAAGCACAGCCAAACCATATCATAATCACACAACTCAAACACAATCAATCAAGATTAATTTCGTCAAACCCTACCTGGTTTTGCTGCTCCAAATTCGGTTATGTCCTTAGGTGGTCCTTAAGCACTTTTTCCTCCTAAATCACATCAAGAACAACTTTAAATCCACAAAACCTCAAATGACCAAATCTCTCTCAGAATGTTAGGAAGATATATCTCACCTTATACTTTCTGTAAATTAACGTTTCTTGGCCCTCAAGTCAAGTTAAGCATGATTCCTAAGGAAGAACATCAAGAAAATACATGTTTGAGCATGTTTCCTTGAAACCGAAACAAAAGGGAGATGGTGCAGCCAACTCACCTTGATTCCAGCCTTGATAAGTCATATAATTATGTAGAGAAAGAAGAGAGGATCATTTTGGTTGGATTGAAATTTTGATTTGAGTTTTAGTTCAGCAAAAATCAAGCTTTGAAGATTTGGAACTAAGAACTTTTTCTCTCCTTTTTCTCTTGATGATTTTCGGCCACAATGATAAAATGAAGCAGCCTTGGGGGTTTTGGGGGTGTAGGGTGAGTTGTGATTGGTTGGCTTGGAGGTGGGTTAAAATAATATTAAAATATCTTAGGTGTATAACTACTAAAACTAGATGTATTGGAACACTTGTAAAAATATCTCTAAAAATTATTTTCTAAGCTACTAACATAAATGACACTAGTGACATATTTATTATGAGAATAAAATATGTATAATGAGGCCTTAGCATTCCTAAAGTCATCAAAGAGTGCTGGTGCTAAGCTACACCAGTAAACTGTAAACCCGGTTAAACAGATTTTCTGTTTTTAACTAAAACAGACCAGGTAACCTTATAATATCATTCAAGCAGCTTCTAATACTAATATAATGATAATCTTATACTATTATATCTCTTCTCTCATGAATCGAGTCCGGTTCGTTAAAATGAGACTACTTACGAAAATCAGAATCAAAACTACCAATCAATACGGCTCAAAAACTAGGTTCTTTGTGACTGCGTTATCGAGCTTGCCTCAGAAAAGGTTCTAGCTTAAAGATAACATATTGACAATGAGGATTGAGATTCTTGATGATACAGTAGAGGTTTTTCCTTTACTGATCTTCTGGAGAAATCTGTGCCTTCAGAAAAGATATCACGTACTCGAAAATCGGGGTTGTTACAACAGGGACGGCAGTTGGATTCCGCCTGTCGAGGTAGAGGCGGCGGCGTAAGGGCGGTGGTTCGTCCCGCTTGCGTTGAGATGCGAGGTCGGTGGCAAGAGTATCCTGCTCGCATCCCTTCGGATCAATAGAGCGTGCAGGCGCAAAACCCTGGACATTGATCCGAGCACTATATCTCGGGGGTTCCCATATGATGATTCGGAAGGGCGACATCTCCATGGAGATGTGTCGGGTTGGTAGTTGAACCGACAATGTGATATCACAGCCAATAGGGCAGGCATTCATCATGTGCATTTTCTATCTGTTTATATGCTTTGCCGACCTGTAATTGTATGCCTAATTGAATAACATGCCTATTTGCTTACTTGAACTACTTGCCTTATATGCTTCTACTTGTGTTTTACTTGCATTGCTATTACTTGTGTATTTTATTGGGATTGAGGAGGTTTGGGAGGCAGTGGCGATGGGATCATACGGAGGTTAGGTGGTGAAGGCTGTGGGACAGCGGTGTTTGGTTAGAATAGAAATCCTTTAAGATAGAGTACCATGTATACTTATGATAAAATTTATATATATATTATGCTTATTTGTTCTAGGATGCCTTAAGATTGGATGTTGTGATGGATTTGAAGTCTAGGATTGCCTTTCGCGTCCCGGAGTCTTATATCCTACATCACTGGGCACTGTTACCATACTAAGAACCTCCGGTTCTTATACCATATTTCTGTTGTATTTTTCAGATGTAGGTCGCAACCCACCTCGGTGAGTTGTCTGGTTGGTGACAGAAGCGGGAGATCTGGATACTTCTTTTGAGTCTTTTGATTTATTTTGTACATGTCTCTCGCTTTTGTATTTTGTTTGGTCTAGAGGCTTGTATTTGAGAGAACAAAACTTGTATAAGCTGTTTTTACTTTCTGAATTTGTGTATGGTCTGTATATGGCTAGCCAGCTTAAACTCCGCGAGCCATGGCTAGGTTCTTATGATGTTATATTATTATATTTTGATATACCTTATCTGTATCTTGTGCTTTAAGTTAGTAGCTTCATTAGTAAAGGTTTGCGCTTTTGAAATTTGGTTTTTGAACTATATCTTTCATCGGGCTTCTAGATTATTACATTGCTTCGTTTGCTTTATCGCTTCATGAGTGTTGCGCTTTTCGTTTTACCAATTTTGCTTTACCCATTTTTTTAAGGCTCCTAGTTATAAATCTTTTTCGCTATATATATATATAATTTTGCTTTTAGAGGTCGTAATATCTCACCACCTCTGTCTTATGACTTAAGCATAAGGTTCTATGTGGTAGGGTGTTACACAAACTACTCTAAGACAAGACATTTAGCAGTCTAAAGAGACTCATAGCATCGATGTTTGGGATCAAATTTTAGCTATAAATGAATGATGGTTCATAGGAGATCATCCAGGATCTAGGATCCTCGGATCCCGATCATCATCTAGCATCTCTTTTTATTAGTTTAGTTAACTTTTTTCTACCATGAGTTACTAAATCTCCTCTGTTAAAGGTTAAGAGCTCTATTTTATTTTTATGGATTCATAATGCAAGTATTTTCTTTATTTTGATTCATATTTTTTTACTTTTTCAAAATTGAGTCTCGTTCTTCTTCTTTTATGATTAAAAGTATTAGGAAATATTCTAATTCTATATTGGATTCCGTTATTACTTTGGGATATTTAATATCGAAATCAGCGTGAAACCTCTTTCTCATGATTTTCAACTTGACTAGGAATAGTATTTTGAAAATTATGTGGCTTTAAATCAAAATCATTCTTAACCTCTTCTCTTAATTAGTTGACCAAAAAATTCGCGATTAATTAAGTTAAGAGAAATTAGAGTACCAAAAAATTGAAATTTAATTATAAATGATTTGTTGTGAAAAGATTCTTACATAAGTTAAAGTAGAAAAAACAAGTATTGCTTTCAATAAGAATTTAACATCTGCGAAGCCTTTAACATCCCTATTCTTGATTACTTCTTCAAAGTTTTTAAGACTTTTCTCATTCACAATCAACAATTTTTTTTGTTATTCTTTACTCTACTTCAAGATTCACAATCTTCGTGCCAAAGTTTGTTGATCTAATTAGATATTTAATTAGGCGTTACTTGCTTCAATCCGTTAATTCTCGTGAGAATGATATTCACTCACTGTGGTATTACTTGGAGCAATTTGTTGCACTTACCAGTTTACGAGCGTGTCAATTTTGCCTCGTCAATGATAAACATATATCGTCAATGATAAACATATTTACTATATAATAAATATATTTGATGCATGATATATAATTTTTGTGAATAACAATTTACTTGATGAGTTCACAAAAATAGAATTCAATTTTTGAAGATCTAGCAGAAAACTTGAATATCGAATTTCATCAAATGGAGAACTTTTAAAAGGAATTTGTTACAAGTTTAATGAGCTCGCTCATCACAGAATTAGAATGCAAGAAAAGAAGGTGACAAGTTCAAAGTCCAAGATTTAGAATATTAAGTGTAGAACTTTAGAATTTTGTCAAAAGATAAAAACTTTAAACCAAATTAAAAATGTTTTAAAGATCATATAATTAAATTGTTTGTAAAAATTTTTTGGGATTTAAAATAACGTTTTAGAACTTTTTTTCAAAGATTAGGGAGAAGCTCGATACCTATATAATAAGGAAGAGTCAATCCTTACGTTGTTAAGGTACCAAATATTTTGAATTTGCAGGGATTAATCCCTATGAAAAGTCAAAACCGATCATATGGGCTTCTATTTAATTTGAAAAATTTGTTTTTGATTTTTTAAAACGTATTCCAACCACCTTCTAACAATTTTTAAATCCTCATACATTGCTATAAACTTACTCATTCAATTCATGAGTTTCTTTTTTAAGTGATTTTTATCAAAATTTGAGAGATAATTTTGAGTTTGTTCGTAGTGTTTATTTTGTTGATAGAGTTTTAATATTCCGATCATTCACATATAAGTTTGTGAAAGGGAGATTCGATCCTTCACATATCACCTTATAAAAAGGAGAGTTGTATAGCTCTTTTTTTGTTCTTGAAGTTGCGATTGGTTCAAGATTTTCTTAGAGTGTGATTCTCTAAATTATGAGGATTTATACACAAATTTGGAGAGAATATTGCGAGGTACAGTAATACTCGAGTTATACTTGAAGTTGGGATTGCTTTCGGTTCTTAGAGTCAGAATCTGTAAGAGGAGTGAGACAAATAATGACGCATTTCATAAGGTATATCAAAGATCTTTGGATTGTAGTGTTTTAGAGAGATACTCTCATTTAGAGTGAAAGAGTATAGAGATACAAAGAAAAAGGTAAGAATCACATGTTTTGTGAGCTCTTTTATTTTTTTTCCTTTCTTTCTCTAATGAATGCTACAATAGAATCTTTGTAATATATGTGTGATATATATGTATGTGAGTATAATCCTCATCAAGCACCTTATAAGTTTGATATATAATGGAATATCTTTGACACCTTGGTGGAGAGGACTAGACGTAGTTAAAAAAATATGAAATTAGAATAAAATCCAAATTTACAATCTCTCTTCTTTAAGCTTTTTACATTTTTTGATGTTTATACAATCTCTCTTCTTATAAGTTCTTGGGGTTTGTTCGAGAGTCCGTCAAAAAGTATTATAGTACGTTAATGTTCGCTCTTTAATTTAAATTATCTAATCCAAGTGGTACTAAAAAATAAAAGTACGTTTTCTATGGGAGAAAATTTATCTTTATCCTTACTAGTTACTACGCAATTCACCATCTCTAGACTATGTTTGTGTTTATTGACTAATGTTCTTCAATTGATCTTTCCTTGACAGCATTCGCAGATTCAGACCGGAAAATTTGTCCAGACTCAAGGAGGTGAGTCTCTAGTTATTGTTATTTTCATGGATAGTCCCTAGTTTTTTTAGCAAAGCAAAAGGCAAACTACGATTTCTAGATTGTCTCTTGAGGATGAATATCGCGTGTTCTGATGGATTATGGTTGCCTTACATCCTTGCGTACTTTAAGCTTTCACTAAGCAATCCAATCAGACTTTACTACCAATCAATTTGCATTACATATTGTAGCAAATCCTGTTTTTCATGAGAAAACCAGATGTATCGAGATTGATTGTCATGTGGTGTGTGATCTTCGAGTTTTGTTGGCAACCAGTTGCCATGTTTTTACCAAAGCACTTGCCTCGAGACCATTTAGCACTTTCCAAAATCAAGCTAGGAATGCTCAATTTCCATGTTCCTAAGCTTGCAAGGGATTGTGGCAGATGAAGCTCAGCTCGTGGTCAAGCTAGTTGGTGCAAGTTGTTAGAAGTTGGTTATATAGTAATGGTTAAGTTTATCAGTTTGGGTTAGATAACTTGATTTAGTTGTTAGTTCGCTAGAGTTAGTTGTTAGTTGTATCTCAATTGTATATAAACTCACCAATGTAGCTTAACTGTGATTCACTATCATAATTCGGTTTTTCATTTTTTGATTCTTCACTAGCTCTTACTTTTCTCTCACCATATTCAACTCTACACTTATAGCAGGGAGTTTCACATTCTACAAAATAAGTTGCTTCATATCACTTTATAATCATTCGTTTAGTTTTTTTTTTTTAAATCTCTCTTCTGTAAAATAATTTTTTGATAACCCTCTTTAAAATATTTTTGGAATGCATATAGTTCAAGAAAAACCACTTCTCTATTATTCAACGTTGTAGATAGACTTTATATCTTAATTGATGTAGATGCACAAGACAGAATAATATAAATTAGAATCTTATCAAAATGTTAATTTTACCCCATATTGCAACCATCAGTACTCCACCATCAACCACCCCCTTCAATAACTTTAACTCATTCACAAATTCAGTACTACAAAACAACACAAGATTTAAATTATTATATCTAATATCTAACAGAGGAATGTGAAGGGCAATATATTAATATATTAAAACTAATGGAAATTAAAGCCTTAACCCCATGATGTTGTTGTTGGTGCAACTGAATACAAATAAAATTATGAACATAATAAATACACATAGAATCACTATCAATATTGAGTTATGCTTATGCACACTCTAGCTACACTTTCACTATGAATCTGAAAGATTGGCTAACCAGGGAAGCAATTTTTCATGGACTAATTCAGGTCTATCATCATGAGGACAATGTCCAACCCCTTCAAGTACACACAGTTTCACATTTTCCTTTTCAGAAGCCAATGAAGAAAAGTACTTTCCAACAGGTCCATCAAGTGGAGTGAAAGGATCTTCATTTCCCCACAGAAGTAAGACTGGCACCGAGATTTTCGGCATCAACTGCACTGGGTTCGGCCCCGGCGGCCCTGTTACGATCGATACAAATGCATCTAATGCTCCTTCATCATTTGCCGGTTCCCTAATGATCTTCATATACAGTGTCAAAATGCAAATTCTAAGTAACAGAATAAGATAATTATGATAAGAAGCAAACAACAAAATGGTTAACTTACCTCCACCAGTTCTTCATCCACAGACTCCTTGTCGCCGTACACTGAACTCAGAATGTTCTTCAAATTTTCTCTGCATTTTAAGCAACACACGTTTTAATTCAGATTGCTTCGTAAAAAATATAAGCAAAATTTGGAGATAATACCTCTGTTTAACACGCTCGAAAATGGCTGAGGCGATTCCCTTTTGCTTCAATAAAAAATCAACCAGCCAAAGCAATGGTAAGACTAACTTAATCCTCCAGTCATCAACAATTGCTTTGTTGTTCATGCCACCAGCACAGTTTAACAGCACAATCCCTCTAACAAGTTTTTGACTTGAATCTGGGGGTTGAAGTCTATAACTCACAAATTAGGCAAAAAAGAAGTTGGATATGCAAACAACTTGAGGATTTACCAAATATACCTGAGGCTGCAATGACACAAGCAAGACTTCCAACGGAGTTTCCGATTAGTACAGTTGGCTTCTTAATGACTTCCTCCAAGAAATCCAGGATCAACTGTTGATAGCAAAGAGCGCACTCGAACATGGTAAGTTTTGGCAACGGTGGACAGTTTAATTTCAGATGAAGGAAGGCTCAACAAAGAGTTACCTCAGCCCATGTTTCCATGGTATATGAAAAGCCTGGTGGCTTATCGGAAGCACCAAAACCAAGAAGATCAATGGCATAGACAGTATAATTCTGGGACAGAGTCTTTATATTCCTGGAAAGAAAAAAAGCCTCAAATTACTTAAATTGGGACTGAATTTGCGCTCAATACATGGTCAGATCAGTACACTCTTTAGTGTAGTTTCCATCTATCCGAAATTCCGAAATTAACGGAGCATATTAGTAAGACTAAAACCAGAGATACCATTCTGCCATGATTTGATTTTGAATTTTAAACATCTGAAATCTACATATCATGATAGTATCCTCATTGGTCCATGCTAGATAGATATCCTAAGTTCCTAACTTTACGTACTAGTTTCACTATGCTAAAACTNATAAAAATATTATAATTTTTAAATTAACAAACATTAAAATCTTTATAATTAAAAAATATGTAATAAACATAATCATAAACCAAACTTTTTGAAACAAAATAATAAAACCAACATTGTCCAAAAGTAAAATAAATATTTTCCAAAATATATAATTAAATATCTACAAGTTTAGAACATAATCAATTAAACCTAAAATATAATCCAAAATACTAAATTGGAACATTTTCAAAAAAAATTCTAAGCCAGATGAAAAAGCCGGCCCCGCCCCGTCAAAGCCTACGGTTTAAGCGTTGTAGGTTAGGCAAACTTTTGATATGTGGTGGTCTCCTGCTAACAACCAACCAAACCAACATCAATTACTATAACAGTAGGAACTAACTTATTATTTCTTTTTTCTTTTTCCCTTCTTTCTTCTCGATCTATCAAGCATATGCTAAAATTTGGTGATTTTGCAAATTTCCGGGAAAAAGGGTGATGGGATAACCAGAATCACTGTACAATATATGGAAATGGGATTCTGGCAAAATAGTGAAATAAAACCCTGATTGGAAGCTTAAAATTTAGGCAGTGATAACATTCACTAATATAATTAGCTTCCAAATTAGAGAAGGAAAACAATTCCAATTAGGGTAATAACTAATAACTAAAAGTATGAAACCAATTGAGGTAATTTTATCATTATCATTATGATGTTATGTTACGCTCCATTTTACATGTGGCTAGAAATGAATGCAGCATAAGAAAAAGTTATAAACAAGGATAAATATCTCAAAATGGGTGGATGAGAAAAGAAAAGAACAACAGCAGAAGAAAAGTGATAGTAGTGAGCCAAATAATTACCTGCGCCAGTGAGGAATAGAGGCACCAAATCCATGGACAAGTAGCAAAGGAGGGTACTCCTGATCAGAGGAATCATCATCATCAGGGGATGCAAAGTAGTTAATGGAATACTGACCCTTCCATTGCCATTTGAGGCACTTGTTTTTAATCCTTTCTACCTCAGAAAAGGTACCAGAAGCAGCAGGTTCTGCTGTAGTAGCAGAAGAAGAAGTGGAGGAGTTGACGATGAAATTACTAGTTTGGTGAAAAGAAGCAGGAGCATGATGAAGCCTGCTAGTTGTTCTTGTTCTTCTTTTTGCTGAGGCGAAGAAATGGGCACTAGTGTTGTTGAGTCTTTGAAGGTGTGAAGGAGAGTGTGTTTGCAATCTCAGAAATAAAAGTGAAGAACGAACAGCACTTGCCACTTCCATTGCCTTTAATTACTCTTATCCCAACAACACCTTCTGTGTTCAACTTTATGTTGCGTTTAATGAACTTTTATTTTTTCTTTAATTTTTCTATGCAAATACTAAATACAATAATACGACAAAATGTTATTCTGTACATAGACGTTAATTTATACAAATTAGTAAAATTACTAGTGACCATTCCCATCACAAATTAAATATTAATAGAATACAATACATTAAAAAATAGATCTTAATTTTTTTAAATTAAAAATATAAAGCGTGATCGTTAACTATTCAATATTTTCTATTTAATTCTATTAGATAAACAACAAGAATTATAAACAACGTGAATAAATTGTATCCGCAAACTCAATAACACATTTACTTATTTTTATTTTTATTATTCTAAACCCTAATTTCACCACAACTATTCCACTGTCACAGCTCCTGTAACGACGCTCATCGCTGCCTCCACTGTGATGCCGTTTACTGTCGCCGACACGAAACTTTTTAGTGACACATTCGCCCGTCGTCACTACAACAAAGCCACCTTCTCCTTTTCTATTCCGCCGCTATTCCAATACACCTTTTTCCAGCGTCCTCCCCAACCTGCGTCCCTGTCCAACGTGGTCCCTGCTGCGGCCTCAAACCAGCACCAATCGTCCCCCTTGCTACCATCATAGATATTTTCAAAAACATCCAACATACGGTTAGAACCCTACATAGTAAACAAAATCCTTTTCCTTGAACACATTAAGCTCATAGATGAAGGCAAACGATGCAAGTTCACAGTGAGAAGGGATGAATTAAAGCACCATGTTCAATTTCCACCATAAACAATAGCAACACATCAAGCTAGTGAGAAAAGAGCGTTTATTAGGAGACAACCCAATTATTAGTATCCTTTGTTTTAGTATATTTTTTGTTTAATTTAGTTTATTTACATATGCTCATGCATACATTATTTTTATGAATAATCATGATCATTTAACATAATTTCACCACTCACATTTTTTCTTTATTGCTTGAGGACAAGTAACAACTCTAAATTTGGTATTGGAAGCTACGTAAAACATAGCCTAGAAGAACAAAAGAAGATACAAAAACTTTGTCTTTGATCTTTAATTTCTTATATGTTCTGCTATAGATAATCATGATTTCATTCTTCTTAACTTTACCTTATTTTTTTGAATTTACTTGTGCCCAAAATCCTTAAACATGTAACAAAGGACATCTAAACAAATTCTGTTCAATAAGTTGAAGAAAAATTTTTATTTTTTGCGCAAGTAAGATTAAGAAAAGTGATAGTCTGATAATGTGACTGTGTAATGAGGTTACATGTTAGTGAAAACCTACATGGGAAGCTCTAAGACATAGAATGAAGTTTAGATAAGTATTATAGAGGTTTTCAAAAACCAATAAAACAAAGAAATAGCAAAAAGAAAAAGAGAGAAAGGCCCAAGGCTCTGAGCACTAATGACTGAGAAGAATAAAAAAGAAACAAAACTCGAAGAATTTTCTAGTTAAGTGCTTGTGGTGTTGCTGTGTCAAGGAAAGAGGTACTTTATCACCGAATATCTTGAACCAACTAGTTTAGGAGTATCGATTGAAAAAATATCTTAAAAAATCTCCTTGAGATAGAACATTTAGATTCAAAACCAAGTGTAATTACCCCCTAAAAAAGAAAAAAAAAGAGAAAGAGCTGAGAAAAGAAAATAATTATCACAACAAAGGAAAGAAAGGAGAAGCTATCTTTAAGCTGAAAACTTATAAAGAGACTTCTATAATATCATCCAAATAAAATTTTTAAGTTATAAGACTTTTGATTATAGGTCTAGCAAGCACTGAAATCCATACATGATCACACAACTCAAACTTTACCCTACTTTCTCTTGATCACTTCACTCACCGAAATTTCATGGAACAATTCTTCAACCCACTTCAGTTAGAAAACTCCTTTGTACATAGTTCTTTTCTTGCTTGAAAACAAATGAGATCTTAAATTTAGTGTTGTGATGCATTAGCACCATTAGTTATTTTCTTTATCATTTTTTTGAATAAAGTTAGTGATTTTCTTATTATAATTGAGATTCTTGAAACTTAATTGATTTTATGTGGAGTTGCCCTGAGCTTTGATATCTTTAAGAGATTATTGAAAGATCTTAAGTAAGGCCAAAGAAAAGGAAGAACAAGCAAACAAGCCCATGGGAGAACCAAGAAAAATGGCGTGCCACTCCACCATGGAGTGCCATGCTAAGACAAGAAGCAATCTCCAGGGGAGCCACAAGTCGAAGGCGCGCCCAACCAAGTGGAGTTTTCTTTAAGTGGTGTTTAATAATGAACAACCACATCTTAGTGAAAAGATCCATCTGCATACATAGCAAAATGAACATCCTGCGGAGCATGTGCATGTAGAATCAAGCAAATCAAGTAAAATACTAACGGTATACACAAATAAACATCCACTTTAGAATGAAAAGAAACATCCGCATACATAAGAAATTAAAAAAACATCTACTTTAGAAAAGAAACATCCACTTTAGAGAGCGGTTGTAGCAAAAATTAAAAAAAAAGATTCAAATTTTTTATTTAACCTAATTAATTCAAAAATTAACTTTCCTTTTATTATGATTAAATCTAATTAATTTAAAATTAAAATAAATTTTTCTTTTTTAACATATTGTTTACCTTGTTCAGAAAAAGTGTTGTTCCCCTGTACTTTATTTTTTCATGTCATATATAGGGGGTCTCCAAAGAATTTTGAACCAGATACTTTAGTTCCCAACTAAAATTAATTATTCGATTGGTCCCTATTAATTAACTCCATCAGTCACTTAGGTCCTTTGATCCGTCAATTCTAATGGAGAACAAAATAGTCCCAAACAACTTTAATAGGGGACAAAATGGTCCCCGACCCCCTTTGTTCGGAAATGACACTGTTATCTCCCAATTTCCATCATATCTCGCATAACCCTAATAGTCTAACACTGCAACTTCAAGCTACACAATGCACACTCTGCACCTTCAATGTTCACAAGAAGAAAAATCCTTAACTTGTTCTCAACCAATTCATACTT
The DNA here is from genome assembly GCF_000817695.3 of Arachis duranensis. Classification (NCBI taxonomy): domain Eukaryota; kingdom Viridiplantae; phylum Streptophyta; class Magnoliopsida; order Fabales; family Fabaceae; genus Arachis; species Arachis duranensis. The sequence continues at coordinate 84,348,554 of NC_029780.3, forward strand.
AAAAAACTAATGACTATGTCTCTCAAGTACTTGTCGTCTTCGATGGATCCATGAATTTAGACAGCAAGTCTGATTTGTTAAGACTCCTCGTCATCTTCGCTATCTCTCTCTTCCTCTACCCTATCATCTCTATGGCCACATTGTCCACCACTCCGATCACTTTATTCAGCTTATTCTTTGAACCAATATTCAGTAATCTCTTCAGTTTCCATATGAGCGGCGACGGCAATATTGCTCATTGTACTGATAGCTTGGATGCGAGGTCGAAGCTTTCTGCCAGCTTGGACTTTGAGAGAGAAGGAATGAAGCACTCGAAGTCCATTCCAAATGAGAATTTGCATATGATGTCAAAGGAAAATCTTCTCATGATATCCTAAAGTCCAGCAATCTATATTTAAGATTGAGTTTCGTTCTTCATCATTAATGGTTAGAAGTATTGTGAAATATTCTAATTCTATCTTAGATTTTGTTATTACTTTAGGAAAACTAATTTCAGAATTTGCTTGAAACTCATCTCATAATCTTCAATTATTTAGAACTAGTTTTGAATACGTGACATATAATTCAACTAGGAATAGTTTTTGAATATTGTGTGGCTTAAAATCAAAATCATTCTTCACTTTTTCTCTTAATTAGTTGACCAAGAAATTGGCGATTAATTGGGTTAAAAGAAATTCAATTACCAAGAAATTAAAATTTAGTTATCAATGATTTGCTACGAAATTTTTTTTGCATGAGTTAAAATAAGAAAGTATGAGCATTGTTTTTCCAAGAATCAAACATCTCTAAGGCCTTCAACATCCTCATCTATTGATTTTCTTCCAACCTCAACACATTTTCTCATTCTCTTGTTCATTGTTCTTGTTTCTAATTCAAGATCCACAGTCCTTTTGCCAAGGTTTGATTAATCTAATTAGAGATTAAATCAGGCATTTGATGAGTGCCAAATGTCGACTCGAAATTTCCTTAAAAAGAAGTGCATTGCAAGTATAGTTCCGAACCAACAATTAGTTCTCAATTAAAGTTTAGTTTTGTTTGTCATAATAAAAATCAATAAAAATCTAGAGTTTGAAATCCCGACTCATCTTCTCTCGGACTAGGCAATTAAGGTGTCCACTTTTGGTTGTGAAATCATGGAGGTTTTTTGAAGTATAGAACAGAAAATTAAAAGAACTAAGGAATAAAAGAACTAACAAATGATAAAAAAGGAGATTAATGCAATTAAAAAGGAAACAAGATTAACACTAGTAAAAATGCGATAAATTCATAAAAGAGCCTTGACTTAGGAATGAGAATTAAGGAGTCCTATCATCGTCATAACCACAACTATGGTAATTATGATGAGTTAATATCGCTTTGTCAACCCCTAACATCGAGGATTAAGTCAAGCAAGCATAATTGACCTTAATCCATAAGTCCTAGCTAACTTACTAATTAACTTAGTAAAAAGCTAGTGTTAATAGAAACAAGAGACAACTAACAACCTAAGAATTACCACTAAATGTCGGACATTATGACTTTAGTATCCTAGGAACTCATTTTTCAAGCCAATGTGTGAAAATCTGTAACACCCTAATATTCAAATCCTTATGCTCGAGTCATAAGTCAATGATATTACGGTGGTACGACTCTCAGGTGGATTTTTAAATATATAAACATAGGTAATTTCGAAAGGAGTATTAATCGAGAAGCCTAAAAGAGTAGAAATAAAATCGTGAAGACGTATCACTCACGTTTCGACAACGAAAAGATAAAACGTGAAGCCGAAAGCGATATATGGACAAGGCATAAAGGAGATTAAGAGATAGATAACAGATAGATATATATAATATAAGTAAATAGCCATTAGTCGCGACCCGCGAAGTTTAGGCCGGCTAGGGTACAGTATGAAAGTAGTTGACAACAGTACATCCTAATCTCTCCCAAAGGAAACATAAGAGCCTCTATAGGCAAGTTTCAAAAGAGTTCAACACATAATATAATCTTTTCAAAACAAATGTGGAGAGATTCTATGGAAAACACAAAGTAGAGAAAATAAATATCTTCGCCGTTTCTCAAACGAACCGCAGCTCACTTCTG
>NC_029780.3:84351016-84352444 GCF_000817695.3 Arachis duranensis
GTAATCAGGTAACATAGCATATATGATATAGAAATCCAAAACAAATAGGCAAACCCACATAATTCAAACATATGCAAATGATGTATGCCTGCCCTATGGCTGATGATATCATCTGTCGGTTATATAGCCAACCCGACATGTCCTGGTAGCTAACCATTGGACAGAAACACCCCTTGCGGAGCAAGTAGGTTTGAGCTATAACCCCCTTGCTACTACCCGCTCAGCCCAGAGCCAGTGGAACAACCACTACTGCGGCTACTACCCAGGCGGGTGTTTAACAGCTCAACCTGGAGCCAGTGGAACAACCACTACTGCGGCTACTACCCAGGCGTCACAATATCTGACCTGGAGCAAGTGGGACGAACCACAACCCTTGCTACTGCCCAGGTATCTCAAGCATTAACCCGGAGCAAGCGGGACGAACCACAACCCTTGCTACTGCCCAGGTATCTCAAGCATTAACCTGGAGCAAGTGGGACGAACCACAACCCTTGCTACTGCCCAGGTATCTCAAGCATTAACCCGGAGCAAGTGGGACGAACCACAACCCTTGCTACTACCCAGGTATCTCAAACATATATTCATTCAATCTCAATTCATATTATCAATCTTTATCGTTATCAAATCTCAAACATTAACCTGGAGCAAGTGGGACGGACCCTAACCCTTACTACTACCCAGGTATCAAAGTTACATTCATTCAACACTCCATAATTAAACTCATTTATCATAAACATCCTTTTCCGTCTCACACCCGGAGCAAGTGGACAACGCCACTGCCTACTACCCGGGGTTACACATCACATTTCAACATCCTCCATTATTATCCATTTAACACATTCATTCATTAATCATATATGCAATTATTCTCAGCCATAATCAATAATGGCTTTGCCGTGACCCGGCAATAACTCAGCCATCCGGCTCATGGTCCAATCAAGAACCAGCCATTTATCAATAAATATAGCCCTTCGGCTCATGGCATACACGGTACTCCCACCGTCATCCTCCATATCTCATATAATCATCGTTGATCATCATTGATCATAACTTTTCCCCTTGCTTCACTCGCAAGTTACCACATCCCCCTAGCTCCTTTCTCATTGCTAGGCATATCATAATGATTTAATACATAAGGGGTGAGATCGGAGGCTTAGAAGTATGAGATTTAGCTTTTAATACTCAAAAATCAACTTTGGGATGAAAACAGGGCCACGCGTACGCGTACTCCACGCGCACGCGTGGATGGCCACAAAACTCACCGGCGCATACGCGCCATTCACGCGGACGCGCGGATTGGAAAATAGATAACGATGCGTACGCGTCAGCCACGCGTACGCGTGGGTACACTTGCGCCCCAGGCACAAGACTGGCACAACTCTGGCACAACTCTCGGGGCAATGGGTGCAGCGCATCGACGCGCACGCG
>NC_029780.3:84352597-84353783 GCF_000817695.3 Arachis duranensis
TTTTTCATACAAAACCACAAAGTGCCATTTTCAACCCTTTTTAAAATCAACCAAAACATGCTAGTTTCAACCCTTTTTGAAATCAATCAAAATATACCAAAATCAACATCAAGCTTCCTCAACTCATACATTAACACTTTACCATGATTCACAAAACCGCCATATAACCATTTTTACCCATTTCAAACAAATGGCTAAATTACAAACATATCAACATGTCATACATTCTTCCTCATCCCAATTTCCAACAATACTATTTCCAATCAACCATCATTATATATAATCAATATCACACTCACTATCACGTGGTTTCACCCCTAAATCAACCTTAATCATTCCTCAAGCATATATCACAACATACACATCTCTCATGCATTATCATACCATCAAGGCATCAATAATCATACTCACATACATGACCACATAATATATCTCAACCAAAATCCAACATACTTCATCTATACAATTTCACCCAAAATTACCAGTTTCCACACTTCAACTCCTCAAACCTCAATATTCAATAACCAACCCAATCATTCATATATTCATTATCTGAAATTCATCCAATCACTTGTGTCATCATACAATGCACACATCAACTTACCTTTCTTACCTCTTTTCGGCCTCCGGCCCAAATTTACGGCCTCCGGCCCAATTTCACAATTTAAATGCATATATCACAAATCAATACTCATTACCCAAAACATCAAATTTTCAATACACCAAGCATACAAGGCCACACAATTCTCAACCCAATCATTAATTCACATTACATACCAACTATGCATATTAGCACCAACCATTTACACAATCCAAACTTAATCATAGGGGCATCTAGCCTAGGAATTCTCATCACACCACACGGCACTTAAATGAAACTTAAACCGTACCTCTTGTATCCAAATCAATTGAGCCTCTTCTATGAAAGTCTCCACCAACCCTTAGCTCCAAGCCTCACCAAAGCTCCACAAGCAATACCAACCTCCCAATCGTGCACCAAAACCATCAAATGCACTAACATAACCAATATTACATACATACATCAACCTAGGGCTCATAAAGATGATAAATCACAAGGGTTTGAGCACTTCTTACCTCAACCCATATGAAGTAGGGATAGAACCCACTTAGAATATATGTTAGAGTATCCCTAAACACCCAAAATCACAAGATTTCAACACTAACT
>NC_029780.3:84354200-84363638 GCF_000817695.3 Arachis duranensis
CACTGCGCGCTTTTACGCAGAAAACTATGTCTTCTGACTCGGAAAAATTCACTGAATCCAAATATTATATTTAAATCATCAAATTCCAATTGCCAAATATTCCAACCATATTCGCTCCTACTTAACTCATTATTTAATTAATTTCGGTTAGACCGGGTATTACAAAATCTACTCAAAATCTATAGTTTATATTTTCACAAACACCTTGTAGGCATAAAAACAAAACATGGTAAATTGTAAAAGATAATGAAAATTAAAACCAAACTATTCACAATATCAATAGTATAATTAACAAATATTTGTTGTATAACAAATATAGATTGCTGATGAAGAACAAATATTCAATGCATAAACACATTTATCATGAGGACTTTTCATAAGGTTGTAATGGGGTTAGGGTCAAAGTAAGGTTAATTCCAACACAATACCTAGCTACCCATGATCTGACTTTTTCACGTACTCATGCATTCTTTTCCATCACAAAACATATGCATTGTTATTATTACTCTTCTTTGGGGCAATTCGTCCCCTTTTTATTTTTTTCTCTTTTTTTAATTCTATTTTCTTTTTCATCAACAATAACATAGTATATACCAAAGGAGAATGCATATGATTCACCTAATTCATACATGAGTATGTACACCAAATTTCTAAGACTTTTAAAAGAGACATAAACCACATTTTCATCAACTAAAGTTTCCGAATTTTCCCACACTTAAAGGACACACACTCACTACCCTAAACTAATAAAAGATTCAAATAGAAAGATTAATTGTTTTCCACTTAAGATTAGTGATGTGGCAATATGAGGAACAAAAGGGGATTAAAAAGGCTCAAAGTGGGCTAGCAAAGGTAGATGAAATGGTAGGCTATATAGGGTAAGTGAGCTAATTAAAATGAAGGCCTCAATCACATAAATGCATATATATACACTCAATATTAGACATATAGAATTAAACAAACCAAAGATTATAATCATAGAGAAGAAAACAACACACAAGAATCAAAATTATGGTCAAATGATGTAACCATACTATTAGGCTCAAAAATCGCAGGTCGTGTGTTCTTAACTCTAAAACTATGTTCCACAAAAATCATTCAAAGCAAGTTCGAAAACAATTTTTCGAGTCAACTCAATGGTATGCCCTTAAAGAAATTTCTTAGAAATTTTTGTTGTTTTTACCAAAATTATTTTCTTTATATATATGTATGTTGTGATGGATGCAATTTCAAAAATTTTCTAGTTCTTTTCCTAGTTCTCAATATCCAAAAACCGTTATGAACAATTAGAACAAAAATTAAACTAGGAACTATACTATTCACATCATCCAATCACAACTTCTATCTATAAAATATATACCAAGAAAAAGTAAAAATGCAATAGCTAGAAATAAAACTATGAATAAGCTAAGATATATATACCAAAAGAAAATGCAATGCAACGGTCAAAAGCACTCTAAATATCTACAAGAAACATAATAAAAGGAAACAAAAATAAAGTGCAAAGTGTTCAAAAAAGAAAATTTACGCCCAAAAATGGCGAATCCTCCCCCACACTTAAGCGTTGCACGGTCTTCCATGCATGAACACAATCTGGGGAGAATTGCTCTAAAGCACTCCACCTTCAGCTGGTGGATATGAGGACTCGGCTACTGAAAAATTGCCAAGACCAATGCAGGATCGGCATCTCCATACTCGGCGTCCTCCTCCTCTACCAACTCTTTGCCTTTAGATCTTATCCTTAAAAAGAATGAATAGAGTATAATTAGGAATCATAGGGCAAGTAGCACACAAAGGCAAAGGAGAAAGCACATACAATATATACTTGGAGCCAATAGAAAACAAACAAGTACTTAATTGAGGAGGAGTGCATAGTGGTGTGGCATGATAAAAATAAGGCGAGTGCGTATTCCAATTAAGCGCACGGTTAGAACACACACAACGGCCGGTTAAAACAGCATCCACTCAATCAAAAGGTAAGCATGAGTTTCTCAATTAAATGGCCTAAGATACAAGCAATGGATGAGCATCAATTAAAGACAAACAAGCTTAGGCAATTACAACAAGGGTAAATTGAATTTAGGAAATATTAGATATTGAAATTGTGCAAGTGAAAGCATAAGATTAATAAAAATTAGTACAACAAACATTAACCAATTCAAAAATGAAAAGAAATCTACTTATTCATCCTCAAGAAGTGTCCACACCATGCCCTATCCAAGTGGCATCAAATTTAATTCTTTTATGATGGGGCCTTTCTAGTCTCAAGAACCATGATTAATTCATTAGGTAAAGGTCTCTTACAAAAGAAAACACCTAAAGATGCATTGAAAATAATAGAAGCAGTAGCAACTAATAATCTTAGAGAGGAGTGAAAGACTATTTTTCTAAGGAGTAGAATCAGCAAAGAGTCAAATAATGCACAATTAATAGAGTACGACACTAGAGAACTATGCCATGAAGCAATCCAACTTCCAACTTAGAAGACTCAACGTCAAGCTAATAACGTTAAAAGAGTGCTTGTTGGGAGGCAACCCAACCATGGTTAGTTTCTTTTCTTGTTTCTTTCTTTTCCTTTCCATTCAATTATTCCATAATTTCTATAATCTACATCTTCCGCTTTTGGTTTACATTACTTTTCAAAATTGTTCAACAAAAAAAGGGGTTGGATGCCTAGCATTCAAGATAAATTCCCAGAGTCCATCATTCCTAAGAAGGCCAAAGCCCAATGGCTATATTGGAAGGCCGATGCCCAATTAAAAAAGGGCTTTCACAGAAGCAAAAATTTTAAGGATGCCCAGCGTCCTGAATTGAGGCCAAGCACTTTCAAATCATTCTCCTTATTTAATCACATTGCTTAAAAGTCATCTTATCACTTTTTTTTCATGCAACCATGCTTCTTCATATAACTTAAAACACTTGTGCCTAGAACTCTGCTAATCTCTAAATTTGGTGTAAGTCTTTAAGTTTGGTATTGGTAACATCATAAGCCTCTAGATAATGAAAAAATACACATAAGAAACCGTCGATACCAAGGATGAGAAAAGTAGTGATGATGAATAAGTTATAAACTTTCTTTTTTGGTGGTTAGTAGTTTTTTTCCCTTTTATTTTCTCTTTTTTTTTTCATTTTTTTATTTTTGCATGCATTGCATCCTTTATTCACTTTTCTTTTTCTTTGGTTAAGTGATTAAACTTGTATGCTTGTTCCTCTAGTGATTAATTTGTATGGAGGATATCTTGATAAAAAAAGAATAATGAGAAGAAGAGTTCAAAAAGGAAGTAGTAGTTCTAAAAAAACATGTGGTTACATTTAATGAATCTAAGATATTTGAATCTTGTGGAAATGGAAGGAGAATCTCCAAAAACAAAATTTTGAAGAAGTATTATGAGAATTCAACATCAATTCCTTGAAGCTAAGATGTGAAAAAAAATTCTGGAAAGATTTAAAATTCTAAAGTTATAAGGCTCTCAGCACCAACGACTAGAGCTCAGTTATGTATCTGTGATGTCTGTGTTTCAAGAAAAGATTTGGGTCAGTAAATTCGAGGGGTACGTTTTCACCCGATAACTTAGGCCAATTATCTTGAGATCGATTGAAAGACCACATTAAGAGTCACCTTGAGACAAAGAATTTAGAGTCCAAAGAGGCTCTGGACATCGATGTCTGGATAACAATTTTCTAGTTATGTGCTTGTGATGTGATTGTGTCAAGGAGAGGCTTGAATAATTAGATTCATCGGGTGCTTTATCACTCGGTAACTTAGACCAAATGGTCTGGGATTATCGATTGAAAGCCCATTAAGAGTTACCTTACAGAACACTTAGAAAAGATTAAAATTTATTAAAAAGTTAAAAAAACTTTTCTCAATAATTTTAATTTTTAATAAATTTTAATCTTTTCTTCATTAATTTTAATTTTTTTACAAATAATTACTTAATTTATTTCTTAATTTTGCTCTTAATAAAAAATAAATTTACTTAGAAAAAATAATGTGATTAAGAATAAAATTAAAAAATAATTGAATAATTATTTTCCGTAAAAATTTGATATTATTAAAGAATAAAATTAAAAATAAAGTTTAACTAAATTAAACATTAAAGAATTTCGGTACAATAGAGACAAAAAGTACAATTTATACTTTATTGTATATGTATTATTTTTTTTCGCAAGTTTATGTACTAGTCATTCTACAAACATTTCATGATAAGTAAAAATCTTTAAGACTAAAATTATGAAAAAAGATTAAATTTATTTAAAATGCAAGTAATGTGATTAAGTATAATTTACTTAGACATGATTAAAAAATAACTGAATAACTATGTACCATAAAAAATTGATATTATTGAAGGATAAAATTAAAATTTATTTTTATGTATCATTTTTATCCCCAATATTTTTGTCCTATTTAAGTTCCTAATGTTTTAAAATCGTCTCAATTTTGTCCCGCCATCAATTTTGTTAATAGATCCCTAAAGACAGGATAACATTGAACCAATTTTGAAGCGTTAAGGACTTAAATAGGACGATTTAAACGTCAGAGACAACTTTAGAACTTATCCCAAATGTTAGAGACAAAAATGATACTTTACTCTTTATTTTTTATAGATGTTTTACCAATGTATTGTATTTTTTGAAACTTAATACTAAAATGTTACTTTTTTAAAACTAATTATTCAGTTGTCATCTTTTTATGTTATTATAATTAATTATAATTAAAAATAAAATAACAAATTAATTGTCACCTTAACAAAAAAGTGATATTTAGATGATTAGTTTCTGTTCCGAGGGTTACCTGAAATTGGGTTGTCTTTTGACTTGCGAGTGAGACCCAAATCCTCAATGAAGTAAAGGGTCTTAGCAGGCTTTGGTGTATTGGAACTTAAATTTACCTGAGTGTACCAGTGTATTTATAGGGCACGAACCAATAACCACCGCAGAAGTCATTCCATTTCTGATGGTGGATAACCGTCCCTTTATCTTAGGGTTGTTGAGATCTTCCTTCTAGAAGTGGGTGAGAGATTCAGGGAGGCAGTTACTCACTTAGTTAAGTGTGAGCTGCCTGCTTTAATATGTTCCAACCTCTTCGAAGAGATCAGATTCGTGGATAAGGCTGTCCTTCTGGATTGGGCCTTTTAACCGTATTGGGCCTGACTTATATTTTGGGTCAGGGTATGAATAGTGTCCCTACTCAAGTCTGATCTCTTAATCTGAGTTGGATTTGAGTATTAAATAAGGTCAGATACGTAAGTCGGCAGCTTCTTCTCAAGTCGTGCAATCGACGTGATTCGAAATTGAAAACCGATGTGATCTCAGGTTATCAACCGTCACGTTTGTTGGCTTTTCAACTTCGACATGTGGAGGGCAGTTACATTGGTAACAGCACACCTCTTCAATAAGTAGACTATTTTACGATTATGCCCCTGGTGTCTTATAAATGCTTTCCCCCTCTTTCTCTTTCTTTCTTTTTTGTCTTCTCTTTGAACTTTCTCTTGTGCTTTCTTCTTCATCCACACATCATAGTACTTTGGTGTTACTCTCCACACCGCTAGTTTCCTAGCACTTTGGCGCTCGACTCATCCTCGCTAACAATGCCTCTGTACTGTATTTAGAACTTTTGAAACTTTGCATATTTTCTTTTTTCTAAAAGATTGTTTCTTTTACGACCGTTGATGGTTCCTGTTTTGCTGAAGAAAATTTTTCTTGTTCAGCACTGTTTTTGATGATTTTCTTTTTCTTTGCATAATGTAGGTATATCACCCATTATGTCTCGCTTCTCTATTTCAAAAATGTCTTCGAGAATTCCTGAGGATCTGTTAAGATGGGTAGATGCCTCTGTCCTTTGCGAGATTCCCTTGGTGGATGATGTTTTTGTTGACGAATTTCAAAAACACCAAAGGCTTTGTAGCTCTGGGGGGGATGAGGTGAAGTATGAGTTGGTTGCTCCTGACTCGGAGGACTGGGTGTGTTTTAGCAAAACTGTAGATTCAAATCCCCCTTTCCTTTTCATGTAACTTCACCCGTCTCGGAGTGACTTTCCCTTTCTCCAATTTTGAAATCGAAGTTCTCTCCTAATGCCAAGTTGCTCCTTCTCAATTGCACCCCAATTCTTGGGGGTTCATAAAAATTTACCAGCTCGTTAGTCGCGAGCTTGATTTTCTGATCTCCTTAATGATATTCTTTTTCTTTTCTATCTCACCAAGCCTTTTTGTGCCACTGCGAACAAAAATAAACAGCAATGGGTCTCCTTCCGTGCCATTCAATGCCGGAAATTTTTTTCTATCTTTGACGAATCCTTCCATGATTTCAAAAATTTCTTTCTCAAAGTCCAGGCCGTAGAGGGTCATCATCCTTTTTTCTTAAACGAGAACAATGAACCTCGCTTCCCTCTGTACTGGATGGAAGCAGCCTCTGTTGAAAAGTATAACTTGACGGACTTGGACAAGGTCGAAGAGGCTGTAGTCGAGTTCTTCTGAGAGGCTTAGGGATGGGATCTAAACCTTGATACAAAGAAATTTCTTCTCGGAACCCCGAGTTATGTCCGGACCGAGTTAGGTAGCTTTTTATCTTAATTTTATGGCCGTTTTTTATTATTTTTGAGTTGCATGCTAATCATCTTTCACTTTTCTTTCAGAAAAAAATGAAAAGTGGGTCCAAGGCTTACCTTAAGGTGCAAGAGGCCAAAAGAAATGCGCGTGTCTGAGCTGCTCAGGCACAAGAGGGCGAAACATCAGCTAATCCTTCTCCACATAAGTCGGGTGCAGGGGCGACCTCTTCTGGTTTAGCCAAGTCGGTAACTCTTCCCTCTCCTCCTCCTCCTCCTCCTTTTGTGTCTACCCCTCTAGTTCCTCCCTCCTCGGAACCTATTTCAAAGAAACGCAAGTCCTCGAAAGCTAGTGTCTATAATGGTGGCAACACTGGCTCTGATGGGGCGAAGTTCAGTAAGAAGCACATCATTCCTTATTTCTCTTTTGCTATGGATGACGCTTCTATCCAATCTCATCTCTAGGTCTTGATCCGGGGAGGATTTCGACTACAGAGGTATGCACCTCTCTTCTTGATGAACTGGATAAAACTCCTTTGAGTGCGACTCAACATTCTTTGGAGACTCTCCATGGCCAACTGGCCATGTATCAAGAGGATGAGAAGAGGCTTCAGGAGGAGAGGGACCGACTGAAAGATGAGCTCTCCAAGTCCTGTGAGAGGGAGAGGCAGCTGATGGCCTCTTGTGCTATGGCTGAAGGCATAAATGAGAAGGTCGAGCAGAACTACGTTCGTTTATTTTCAAATAAAATAAAGATGGGAGAGGAATTGGAGCGGCTCAGGGAAGGTGATAAACCGCTATTTTACAGTTTATCTTATGCTTATTTTAGTAGATTTTGCCCATTATTCTCACACTTATTCATGTAAATTGCATGTTTTATATTTTTCTTCTCGATTTCGTGCTATGATTGAAAACATGCTTCTTTAGTCTTAATTTAGCTAATTTTAATCCTCTCTTATTACCATTCGATTCCGTGATATGTTTGCTGAGTGTTTTCAGGATTTATAGGGCAAGAATAGCTTAGAGGATAGAGAGGAAGCATGCAAAAGTGGAATGAACACAAGAAAACGAGGAATTCAGAAGCTGGCAGCGACGCGTATGCGTAAGCGACGCGTACTAATGAGCGGATAATTTATACGCTTTTTGGCATTGTTTTTAGTATGTTTTAGTTAGTTTTTATTATATTTTTATTAGTTTTTAGTTAAAATTCACTTTTCTGGACTTTACTATGAGTTTGTGTTTTTCTTTGATTTCAGGTATTTTCTGGTTGAAATTGAGGGACCTGAGCAAAAATCTGATTCAAAGGCTAAAAAGGACTGCATATGCTGTTGGATTTTGACCTCCCTGCACTCGAAGTAGATTTTCTTGAGCTACAGAAGCCCAATTAGCGCGCGCTCAACTGCGTTGGAAAGTAGACATCTTGGGCTTTCCAGCAATGTATAATAGTCCATACTTTACCCGAGATTTGATGGCCCAAATAGGCGTTCCAAGTCAGCTCAAGAATTCTGGCATAAAACGCCGGAACTGGCACAAGAATGGGAGTTAAACGCCCAAACTGGCACAAAAGCTGGCGTTTAACTCCAAGAAGAGTTTCTACACATGAAAGCTTCAATGCTCAGCCCAAGCACACACCAAGTGGGCCCGGAAGTGGATTTTTATGTCATTTACTCATCTCTGTAAACCCTAGGATACTAGTTCTCTACAAATAGGACCTTTTGCTATTGTATTTACATCTTTTGATCACTTTAGATCTTAGATCAGATCTTGGTTCTTCTGGTTCCCTCTCTGGGGCCGAAGCCAATGATCACTATTATCACTTATGTATTTTCAACGGTGGAGTTTCTACACACCATAGATTAAGGTGTGGAGCTCTGCTGTACCTCGAGTATTAATGCAATTACTATTGTTCTTCTATTCAATTCAGCTTATTCTTGTTCTAAGATATTCATTTGCACCCAAGAACATGGTGATTGTGATGATTATGTGACACTCATCATCATTCTCACTTATGAACGAGTGCATGACAACCACTTCTGTTTTACAAGCAAACAAGGCTTGAATGTTTATCTCTTGGATCCCTTAATCGGAATCTTCGTGGTATAAGCTAGAATTGATGGCGGTATTCAAGAGAATCTGGAAGGTCTAAACCTTGTCTGTGGTATTCTGAGTAGGATTTAATGATTGAATGACTATGACGAGCTTCAAACTCCTGAAGGCTGGGCGTTAGTGACAGACGCAAAAGAATCAATGGATTCTATTCCAACCTGATTGAGAACGGACAGATGATTAGCCGTGCCATGACAGGGTGCGTTGAACATTTTCACTGAGTGGACGGGATTGTAGCCACTGACAACAGTGATGCCCAACATACAGCTTGCCATGGAAAGGAGTAAGAAGGATTGGATGAAGACAGTAGGAAAGCAGAAAGATAGAAGAGACAAAGCATCTCCATTCGCTTATCTGAAGTTCTCACCAATGAATTATATAAGTATCTCTATCTTTACTTTATGCTTTATTCATATATCATCCATAACCATTTGAATCTACCTGACTGAGATTTACAAGGTGACCATAGCTTGCTTCATACCAACAATCTCCGTGGGATCGACCCTTACTCGCGTAAGGTTTATTACTTGGACGACCCAGTGCACTTGCTAGTTAGTTGTGCGAAGTTGTGATAAAGAATTGAGATTGTAATTGAGCGTATGGTGGACGAAATTGTGATCACTGTTCTTTAAGTTGTATGAAATCATTATTGTGGCACCAGTTGTTATCACAACTCCGTTCAACTAACCAGCAAGTGTACTGGGTCGTCCAAGTAATAAACCTTACGTGAGTAAGGGTCGATCCCACAGAGATTGTTGGTATGAAGCAAGCTATGATCACCTTGTAAA
>NC_029780.3:84364995-84366281 GCF_000817695.3 Arachis duranensis
TATAAATTATCCGCTCATCACAACACCAAACTTAAATTGTTGCTTGTCCCCAAGCAATTGAAAATCAAATAGGATAAAAGAAGAGAATATACTATAAATTTCAAAAATATCAATGAATATTAATTATAATTAGATGAGCGGGACTTGTAGCTTTTTGCTTCTGAACAGTTTTGGCATCTCACTTTTTCCTTTGAAGTTCTAAATGATTGGCTTCTTTAGGAACTTAGAATTTTGGATAGTGTTATTGGCTTTCCTAGTTAAGCATGTTGATTCTTGAACACAGCTACTTATGAGTCTTGGTCGTGGCCCTAAGCACTTTGTTTTCCAGTATTACCACCGGATACACAAATGCCACAGACACATAACTGGGTGAACCTTTTCAGATTGTGACTCAGCTTTGCTAGAGTCCCCAGTTAGTGGTGTCCAGAGCTCTTAAGCACACTCTTTTGCTTTGGATCATGACTTTAACCACTCAGTCTCAAGCTTTTTACTTGGACCTTCATGACACAAGCACATGGTTGGGGACAGCTTGATTTAGCCGCTTAGGCCTGGATTTAATTTCCTTGGGCCTTCCTATCCATTGATGCTCAAAACCTTGGATCCTTTTTACCCTTTCCTTTTGGTTTTAAGGGCTATTGGCTTTTTCTACTGCTCCTTTCTTTTTTTTCGCCATATTTTTTTTTTCGCAAGCTTCCTTTTTCACTGCTTTCTCTTGCTTCAAGAATCAATTTCATGATTTTTTTCAAATCATCAATAACATTTCTCTTTGTTCATCATTCTTTCAAGAGCCAACAATTTTAACACTCATAAACAACAAGATCAAAAATATGCACTGTTCAAGCATTCATTCAGAAAACAAAAAGTATTGCCACCACATCAATATAATTAAATTAAATTCAAGGATAAATTCGAAATTCATGTACTTCTTGTTCATTTGAATTAAAAACATTTTTCATTTAAGAGAGGTGAAGAATTACTGGATTTTATTCATAGCTTTAAGGCATGGTTACATACTAATGATCATGAAGTAGAGACACAAAACATAGATAAACACAATACTAAAAACCGAAAACAGAAAGAAATAAAGAACAAGGAATGAATCCACCTTTAGTGGTGTCTTCTTCTTGAAGGACCAACAATGTCCTTAAGCTCTTCTATGTCCCTTCCTTGCCTTTGTTGAATGATTCCTAGTAATTTTGGTGTTTCTACCCTTAGTTGCTTCCAATATTTGTGTGGAGGATAACTTATTCCCTGAGGTATCTCAGGGATCTCTTGATTTGCAGCCA
>NC_029780.3:84367586-84368638 GCF_000817695.3 Arachis duranensis
TTCACTAATGAGCAAGGGAGGTTCACTTTCCCAAGTCTCATTACCAAACAGCTTGGCATTCAGCTTCATGATAGCTCCTAAATATTGAGCAACTTGCTCTTCAGTCACATCTTCATCCTCTTCAGAGGAAGAATAGTCTTCAGAGCTCATGAATGGCAGAAGGAGATTTAATGGAATCTCTATGGTCTCTATATGAGCCTCAGATTCCCTTGGATCCTTAATAGGAAACTCCTTCTTGCTTGAAGGACATCCCAGGAGGTCTTCCTCACTAAGATTTTCGTCCTCCTCCTCCTTTGTGCATTCGGCCTCTTTGATCAAATCAATGGCCTTGCACTCTCCTTTTGGATTTTCTTCTGTATTGCTTGGGAGAGTACTGGGAGGAGTTTCAATAATTTTCTTACTCAACTGGCCTACTTGTGCTTCCAGATTTCTGATGGAGGATCTTGTTTCATTCATGAAACTGAAAGTGGCCTTTGACAGATCAGAGACTATATTGGCTAAATTAGAAGTGTTTTGTTCAGAATCTCTGTCTGTTGCTGAGAAGATGATGGATATGGCTTACTATTGTTCAGCCTATTGCGTCCACCATTGTTAAAGCCTTGTTGAGGCTTTTGTTGATCCTTCCAGGAGAAATTTGGATGATTTCTCCATGATGGGTTATAGGTATTTCCATATGGTTCACCCATGTAATTAACCTCTGCCATGGCAGGGTTCTCAGGATCATAAGCTTCTTCAGAAGCTGCCTCTCTAGTACTGTTGGATGCATGTTGCAATCCATTCAGATTTTGAGAGATAATGTTGACCTGTTGAATCAACATTTTGTTCTGAGCCAATATGGCATTCAGAGCATCAATTTCAAGAACTCCTTTCTTCTGAGGTATCCCATTATTCACGGAATTCCTCTCAGAGGTGTACATGAACTGGTTGTTTGCAACCATGTCAATGAGTTCTTGAGCCTCTTCAGGCGTTTTCTTCAGGTGAATAGATCCACCTGCAGAATGGTCCAATGACATTTTCGAAAATTCAGAGAGACCATAATAGAATATATCTAA
>NC_029780.3:84369351-84370344 GCF_000817695.3 Arachis duranensis
CTGCTCATATGAAAGAGAAGAAAACAAGAAAAGAAAGAGGAATCCTCTATGTCACAGTATAGAGATTCCCTTATGTTAGTAGAAGAAGAAAGGGGTAGAAGAATCCAAACACAAGGGATATATGATGTTCGGATTTTAGATGAAGAGAGGTGAAGAGAAGTGTTAGTAAATAAATAATTAAATAGAATAAGAGAAAAGAAGAGAAATTTTCGAAAATAATTTTTGAAAAAGAGGTTAGTAATTTTCGAAAATCAAAGACAAAATATAATTAAAAATTAAAATTTAAAACAAAAAGAATTTTTGAAAAAGAGAGGGAGGTATTTTCGAAAATTAGAGAGGGAAAAGTAGTTAGGTAGTTTTGAAAAAGATAAGAAACAAACAAAAAGTTAGTTAGTTGATTGAAAAAGATTTGAAATCAAATTTTGAAAAAGATAAGAAGATAGCAAGTTAGATATGATATTTTGAAATCAAATTTTGAAAAAGATAAAATTTTTGAAAAGGATCAGATAAAAGATAAGATAAAAATTTTAATAAAAAGATATTTTGAAAAAGAGTTAATTTTAAAATTGACTTAATTAACAAGAAACTACAAGATAAGATTCTAGAACTTAAAGATTGAACCTTTCTTAACAAGAAAGTAACAAACTTCAAATTTTTGAACCAATCACATTAATTGTTAGCTAATTTTCGAAAATTTGATACAAAGATAAGAAAAAGATTTTGAAAATATTTTGAAAAAGATTTTTGAAATTTTCGAAATTTATAAAAAAAATGAAAAAGATATGATTTTTAAAAAAAGATTTTGAAAAGATAAGATTTTTAAAAATGAAATTTTGACTTGACTTGTAAGAAACAACTAATTTTTTAAAATTTTTGACCAAGTCAACCCAAAATTTCGAAAATTTGGAGGGAAATAAGGAAAAGATATTTTTTGATTTTTAAATTTTTAAAGAAAAACACAAAAATGACCCAAAACATGAAAATTTTGGATCA
>NC_029780.3:84373383-84375557 GCF_000817695.3 Arachis duranensis
TATCTTTTTGATTTCTAATTTCAAAATCTTTTTCAAAAATCACTTGATTTCTTTTCCACCCTTGGTTTTCGAAAATCAATTAGTGTTTTTCAAATGTTTTTAAATCCCTTACTTAATTTTCAAAAATTTCTTCCCCTCTTCTCACATCCTTCTATTTATGGACTAACACTATTCCTTAATGCACAATTTGAACTCCATCTTCCTTGATAAGTTCGAATTTTCTACCTCTTCCTTCCATTTTTCTTTTCCTCTGACACCTCAAGGAATCTCTATACTGTGACATAGAGGATTCCATATTTTCTTGTTCTTTTCTCTTTCATATGAACAGAAGCAAAGACAAAAGCATTCTTGTTGAGGCTGACCCTGAACCTGAAAGGACCTTGAAGCGAAAGCTAAGAGAAGTTAAGGCACAACTCTCTGTAGAGGACCTAACAGAAATCTTCAAAGAAGAAGAACCCATGGCAGCCGAAAACAACAACAATGCCAACAATGCAAGGAAGGTTCTGGGTGACTTTACTGCACCTACTCCTGACTTCTATGGGAGAAGCATCTCTATCCCTGCCATTGGAGAAAACAACTTTGAGCTTAAGCCTCAATTAGTTTCTCTGATGCAACAGAATTGCAAGTTCCATAGACTTCCATTGGAAGATCCTCATCAGTTTTTAGCTGAATTCTTGCAAATCTGTGACATTGTCAAGACCAATGGGGTTGACCCTGAGGTCTACAGACTTATGCTATTCCCTTTTGCTGTAAGAGACAGAGCTAGGACATGGTTGGACTCACAACCTAAAGAAAGCCTGAACTCTTGGGAAAAGCTAGTCAATGCCTTCTTGGCTAAGTTCTTTTCACTCAAAAATTGAGCAAGCTTAGAGTTGAAGTCCAAACCTTCAGACAGAAAGAAGGTGAATCCCTCTATGAAGCTTGGGAAAGATACAAACAATTGATCAGAAAGTGCCCTTCTAACATGCTTTCTGAATGGAGCATCATAGGTATCTTTTATGATGGTCTGTCTGAACTGTCCAAGATGTCTTTGGATAGTTCTGCTGGAGGATCTCTTCATCTGAAGAAGATGCCTGCAGAAGCTCAAGAACTAATTGAAATGGTTGCAAATAACCAATTCATGTACACTTCTGAAAGGAATCCTGCGAACAATGGGACAAATCAGAAGAAAGAAGTTCTTGAGATTGATACTCTGAATGCCATATTGGCTCAGAACAAAATATTGACTCAGCAAGTCAATATGATTTCTCAAAGTCTGTCTGGAATGCAAGCTGCACCAGGCAGTGCTAAGGACGCTTCATCTGAAGAAGAAGCTTATGATCCTGAGAACCCTTCAATGAAAGAGGTGAATTACATGGGAGACTCCTATGGAAACACCTATAATTATTCATGGAGAAATCATCCAAATCTCTCATGGAAGGATCAATAGAGACCTCAACAAGGTTTCAACAACAATAATGGTGGAAGAAACAGATAGAGAATTCTAAGCAGAGCCACTCTGACTTAGCAACCATGGTCTCTGATCTAATCAAAACCACTCAAAATTTCATGACTGAAACAAGGTCCTCCATTAGAAACTTGGAGGCACAAGTGGGACAGCTGAGCAAGAAAATTACTGAACTCCCTCCTAGTACTCTTCCAAGCAATACAGAAGAGAATTCAAAAGGAGAATGCAAGGCCATTAATATGACCCACATGGCCGAACTTAGAGAGGAGGAAGAGGCAGTGATCGCCACTGAGGAAGACCTCAATGGACGTCTACTGGCCTCCAATGAGTTCCCTAATGAGGAACCATGGGAATCTGAGGCTCATAATGAGACCATAGAGATTCCATTGGATTTACTTCTGCCATTCATGAGCTCTGATGAATATTCTTCCTCTGAAGAGGATGAAGATGTCACTGAAGAACAAGTTGCTAAATACGTTGGATCAATCATGAAGCTAAAGGACAAGTTATTTGGTAATGAGACTTGGGAGGATGAACCCCCTTTGCTCACCAAAGAATTGGATAACTTGTCTAGGCAGAAATTACCTCAAAAGAGACAAGATCCTGGGAAGTTCTCAATACCTTATGCCATAGGCACCATGACCTTCAAGAAGACCTTGTGTGACCTAGGGTCAAGTGTAAACCTCATGCCTCTCTCTGTAATGGAGAAGCTAGGGATCTTTGAGGT
>NC_029780.3:84375665-84376799 GCF_000817695.3 Arachis duranensis
TTGAAGACCATTACATCCCTGCTGATTTCATAGTCCCAGAAACTGGAAAGTGCATGGATGAATCCATTATCCTTGGCAGACCCTTCCTAGCCACAGCAAAGGCTGTGATTGATGTGGACAGAGGAGAATTGATCATTCAAGTGAATAAAGAATCCCTTGTGTTTAAGGCTCAAGGATATCCCTCTGTAACCATGGAGAGGAAGCATGAAGAGCTTCTCTCAGAACAGAGTCAAACAGAGCCCCCACAGTCAAACTCTGAGTTTGGTGTTGGGAGGCCACAACCAAATTCTAAGTTTGGTGTTGAACCCCCACATTCAAACTCTAAGTTTGGTGTTGGGAGGTTCCAACATTGCTCTGAGTATCTGTGAGACTCCATGAGAGCCCACTGTCAAGCTACTGACATTAAAGAAGCGCTTGTTGGGAGGCAACCTAATGTTATATTTATCTAATTTTCCTTTGTTATTTTATGTTTTCTGTAGGTTGATGATCATGGGAAGTCACAAAATCAATTGAAAAAGTAAAAACATAATGAAAAACAGAAAGAAAAACAGCACACCCTGGAGGAAGACCTTGCTGGCGTTTAAACGCCAGTAAGAGCAGCAAATGGGCGTTTAACGCCTAGTCTGGCACCATTCTGGGCGTTTAACGCCAGTCTGGTGAAAAGGGCAAGAAGCTGGCGTTAAACACCAGAAATGGGCACCAGCCCGGCGTTTAACGTCAGAATTGGCATAAAGAGCATTTTTGCTCGCCACTTGGTGCAGGGATGACTTTTCCTTGACACCTCAGGATCTGTGGACCCCACAGGATCCCCACCTACCCCACCACTCTCTCTCTTCTTCACCAATCACCTCAACACCTCTTCCCCAAAAACCCCTCACCTATCAAATCCCATCTTTCTCTTCACCACTCACATCCATCCTTCATAAAACCCCACCTACCTCACCATTCAAATTCAAACCACTTTCCCTCCTAATCCCACCCTCACCTAGCCGAACCTTACCCCTCCCTCCACTCCTATATAAACCCATCTTTACCACCTCATTTTCACACAAACTAAACACTACTTCTCTCCCTTTGGCCAAACCACAAAGCCATCTCCATCTCCTTCATTTCTTCTTCTTCTACTCTCTTCTT
>NC_029780.3:84376922-84378756 GCF_000817695.3 Arachis duranensis
TTATGGCATCCAAGGCCGGAGAAACCTCTAGAAAGAGGAAAGGGAAGGCAAAAGCTTCTACCTCCGAGTCATGGGAGATGGAGAGATTCATCTCAAGGGTGCATCAAGACCACTTCTATGAAGTTGTGGCCATGAAGAAGGTGATCCCCGAGGTCCCTTTCAAACTCAAAAAGAGTGAATACTCAGAGATCTGACATGAGATTCGAAGAAGAGGTTGGGAAGTTCTTACCAACCCTATTCAACAAGTCGGAATCTTAATAGTTCAAGAGTTCTATGCCAATGCATGGATCACCAAGAGCCATGATCAAAGTGTGAACTTCTATGCTAATGTATGGATCACCAAGAACCATGATCAAAGTGTGAACCCGGATCCAAAGAATTGGCTTACTATGGTTCGGGGGAAATACTTGGACTTTAGTCCAGAGAGTGTGAGGTTGGCGTTCAACTTGCCTATGATGCAAGGAGATGAGCATCCTTACACTAGAAGGGTCAACTTTGGTCAAAAGTTAGACCAAGTCCTCATAGACATCTGTGAAGAGGACGCTCAATGGAAGAGAGATTCAAGAGAGAAGCCGGTTCAACTAAGAAGGCATGACCTCAAGCCCGTGGCTAGGGGATGGTTGGAGTTTATCCAACGCTCAATCATTCCCACTAGCAACCGGTCCGAAGTTACTATAGACAGGGCCATCATGATTCATAGCATCATGATTGGAGAAGAAATAGAAGTTCATGAGGTTATAGCCCAAGAACTTTATAAGGTGGTGGACAAGTCCTCTACCTTGGCAAGGTTAGCCTTTCCTCATCTCATTTGTCACCTCTGTTATTCAGTTGGAGTTGACATAGAGGGAGACATCCTAATTGATGATGACAAGCCCATCACTAAGAAAAGGATGGAGCAAACAAGAGATCCCACTCATCATGAAATCCCTGAGATGCCTCAAGGGATGCACTTTCCTCCACAAAACTATTGGAAGCAAATCAACACCTCCCTAGGAGAATTGAGTTCCAACATGGGACAACTAAGGGTGGAGCACCAAGAACGTTCCATTCTCCTCCATAAAATTAGAGAAGATCAAAGAATCATGAGAGAGGAGCAACAAAGACAAGGAAGAGACATTGAGGAGCTCAAGCACTCCATAAGATCTTCAAGAGGAAGAACAAGCCGCCATCACTAAGGTGGACCCGTTCCTTAATCTCCTTGTTCTTTATTTTCCTGTTTTTCGAATTTTTATGCTTATGTTCATCATCTATGTTTGTGTCCTGTGATCATTAGTGTCTTAGTGTCTATGCCTTAAAGTTATGAATGTCTTATGAATCCATCACCTTTCTTAAATGAAAAATGTTCTTAATTGGAAAAGAGAAGAATTGCATGAATTTTGAATTTTATAGCAGATTAATCATTTTGATGTGGTGGCAATACTTTGACTTCTGAATGTATGCTTGAACAGTGAATATGTCTTTTGAATTTGTTGTTCATGAATGTGGGCTCTTGAAAGAATGATGAAAAAGGAAACATGTTACTGAGGATCTGAAAAATCATAAAAATGATTCTTGAAGCAAGAAAATGCATTGAATTCAAAAAAAAAGAAAAAAAAGGAGATTATGTGCGAAAAAAAAGATAGGAAAAAGAAAAAGAAAGAAAAAAATAAATAAAAATAAAAATAATAATAAAGTCGTGATCCAAGGCAAAAAGAGTGTGCTTAAGAACCCTGGACACCTCTAATTGGGGACTCTAGCAAAGCTGAGTCACAATCTGAAAAGGTTCACCCAGTTATGTGTCTGTGGCATGTATGTATCCGGTGGTAATACTGGAAGACAGAGTGCTTTGGGCCAC
>NC_029780.3:84378896-84379239 GCF_000817695.3 Arachis duranensis
ATTAAAGGATAAAGTGAGATGCCAAAATTGTTCAGAGGCAAAAAGTTAAAAGCCCCGCTCATCTAATTAATACTGATCTTCATAGATGTTTTTGGAATTCATTGCATATTCTCTTATTTTTATCTTATTTGATCTTCAGTTTCTTGGGGACAAGCAACAATTTAAGTTTGGTGTTGTGATGAGCGGATAATTTATACGCTTTTTTGGCATTATTTTTAGTATGTTTTTAGTATGTTTTAGTTAGTTTTTATTATATTTTTATTAGTTTTTAGTTAAAATTCACTTTTCTGGACTTTACTATGAGTTTGTGTGTTTTTTCTATGATTTCAGGTATTTTCTGGCT
>NC_029780.3:84379348-84380731 GCF_000817695.3 Arachis duranensis
GGACTGCAGATGCTGTTGGATTCTGATCTCCCTACACTCGAAGTGGATTTTTTGGAGCTACAGAACCCCAATTGGTGCGCTCTCAACTGCGTTGGAAAGTAGACATCCTGAGCTTTCCAGCAATGTATAATAGTCCATACTTTGCCCGAGATTTGATGGCCCAAACAGGTGTTCCAAGTCAGCTCAAGAATTCTGGCGTAAAACGCCAGAACTGGCACAAGAATGGGAGTTAAACGCCCAAACTGGCACAAAAGCTGCTACACACCATAGATTAAGGTGTGGAGCTCTGCTGTACCTCGAGTATTAATGCAATTACTATTGTTCTTCTATTCAATTAAGCTTATTATTGTTCTAAGATATTCATTTGCACCCAAGAACATGGTGATTGTGATGATTATGTGACATTCATCATTATTCTCACTTATGAACGAGTGCATGACAACCACTTCTGTTCTACAAGCAAACAAGGCTTGAATGTTTATCTCTTGGATCCCTTAATCGGAATCTTCGTGGTATAAGCTAGAATTGATGGCGTCATTCAAGAGAATCCAGAAGGTCTAAACCTTGTCTGTGGTATTCTGAGTAGGATTCAATGATTGAATGAATGTGACGAGCTTCAAACTCCTGAAGGCTGGGCGTTAGTGACAGACGCAAAAGAATCAATGGATTTTATTCCAACCTGATTGAGAACTGGTGGACGAAATTGTGATCCTTAATTAATGGCTCCTTGGCATGTGCCAAGGAGAACTAATTTAACTAACTGATTACTTGCACAATTCCGTTCAACTGACCAGCAAGTGTACTGGGTCGTCCAAGTAATACCTTACGTGAGTAAGGGTCGAATCCACAGAGATTATTGGTTTGAAGCAATTAATATTTATTTTATTAATCTTAGTTAGGATGTCAACAAGGTTATTTGGATTAAAAGTGAAATTACTGGAATTGATAAAAGAGGGAACAATGTTACTTTGATTTGCAGTATTTGGGGAATATGTTGGAGTTTTGGAGATGCTTTGTCCTCTGATTTCAACTCTTCCTTGAATTCCTCTTCTCACACGCAGGTTCCTTCCATGGCAAGCTCTATGTAGGGTGTCACCGTTGTCAGTGGCTACTTCCCATCCTCGCAGTGAAAACTATGCTCACGCACTCTGTCACAGTACGGCTAATCACCGGTTGGTTCTCGCTCCTACTGGAATAGAATCACTCTTTTGCGTCTGTCACTAACGCCCAGCAGGTTAAAGTTTGAAGCACGTCACAGTCATTCAATCCCGGAATCCTACTCGGAATACCACAGACAAGGTTTAGACTTTCCGGATTCTCATGAATGCCGCCATCAATCCGGCTTATACCACGAAGATTCTGTTGGGGAATCTAAGAGATATT
>NC_029780.3:84385867-84387791 GCF_000817695.3 Arachis duranensis
TTTAACACTGTTTTAGTGTCATTAGTGGGTGTTGCAATCGCCTCCACCCATTTGGATACATAATCCACTGCCACCAGAATATAGGTGTTTGAGTATGATGGTGGGAAAGGTCCCATGAAGTCAATGCCCCATACATCAAACAACTCAATTTCCAAGATTCCTTGTTGAGGCATAGCATAGCTGTGAGGCAGGTTGCCTGATCTCTGGCAACTATCACAGTTAAGCACAAATGCTCGGGAATCTTTATAGAGAGTAGGCCAGTAGAAGCAACTCTGGAGGACTCTTGTGGCTGTTCGTTCACTTCCAAAATGCCCTCCATACTGTGATCCATGGCAATGCCAAAGGATCTTCTGTGCTTCTTCTTTAGGCACACATCTATGGATCACTCCATCTGCACATCTCTTAAAGAGATATGGTTCATCCCAAAGATAGTATTTCGCATCTGTGATTAATTTCTTTGATTGCACCTTACTGTACTCTTTGGGTATGAATCTCACTGCCTTGTAGTTTGCAATGTCTGTAAACCATGGCACTTCTTGGATGGCAAACAGTTGCTCATCCGGAAAGGTTTCAGAGATCTCAGTGAGAGGGAGGGACGTCCCTTCTACTGGTTCTATTCGGGAATGATTCTCTGTCTTTCTGTCTGCCATAGATTAGCATAGAATTCCTGAACCATATTCTTCCCCACTTTCGTTTCAGGATTGGTCAGAATTTCCCAATTCCTGTTTCGAATTTGCTCTTGGATCTCCGGATATTCATCTTCTTTCAGATCAAATCTGACTTCCGGGATCACTGATCTGTGACTCATTATCTTGTAGTAATGGTCTGAATGTTCTTTAGTTAAGAACTTCCCTTGGTTCCAAAGTGGCTTTGGAAAGCTTTCTTTCTTTCCTCTTGGGGCGGTTTGTTTCCCTTTAGGGGCCATGATCAAGAGACACAATAGTTTTTGTGATCACGGAAAAACACACCAAACTTAGAGTTTTGCTTGTCCTCAAGCAAAGGAGAAGAAAGAAGAGGGATAGAAGGAGAGCAAGTGTGGGATGAAGAAAGAAAGAAGAGGGATAGGAGGAGAGCAATGTGGAATGGTGATGATGAGGAGGGTGCCGAACACAAGATATAGGGAGGGGGGGTGGGTAATTTTCGAAAAAAATAAGAAAGAGATAAGATGAAAGATAAGATAAAAGATATAATTTTAAAAGATATGATCAGAAAAAGATATAATTTTAAAAAGGAAAAGATATGAATCAAAATTTAAAGATATAGAATTAAATTTTAATTTTGAAAAGGATTTTTAAAAGGAGTTAAAGATGTGTTGGAAACAAATTTGAAAAGATGATGGATTGAATTGGAAAGCCATTTGTTCTTTTGGGTTAAGATAAATCTAAAAAATTTGCAAATTTGTTCTTTTGGGTTAAGATAAATCTAAAATATTTGCAATCATTGGATTTTAGAAATTAGGATAAACTTTTTGGAATTGAAAGTGATAATTTGAAATATGTTTATGCAAGAAATCAAGAATTGAAACATAAAAGTTTTGAAAAAAAGCAAAGAAAAACGAAATTGTACCTCCTCCCACCATCCTGGCGTTAAACGCCCACACGGTGCATGGTTTGGGCGTTTAACGCCCACATGTTGCTTCTCCTGGGCGTTCAACGCCCATGTGATGCTTCTTCCTGGCGTTGAACGCCAGGAGGTCCTTCTTTACTGGGCGTTTTTCTAAACGCCCAGAATGCTAGCAGATTGGCGTTAAACGCCCAGAAGGTGCATCTTTCTGGCATTTAACGCCCAGAAGATGCTCCTTTCTGGCGTTTAACGCCCAGAAGGCTACCCTTACTGGCGTTGAACGCCCAGTGGGTGCTTCTTTTGGGCGTTTAACGCCCAAAGTATTTCTTACTGGCTTTTTCATGCCAGTGAGCTTCCAAAT
>NC_029780.3:84394516-84412750 GCF_000817695.3 Arachis duranensis
TGACGTGTTTTGGGCGTTCAACTCCGGATAATGACGTTTTTCTGGCGTTTAACTCCAGACAGCAGCATGAACTTGGCGTTTAACGCCAAGTTACGTCGTCTATCCTCGCTCAAAGTATGGACTATTATATATTGCTGGAAAGCCCTGGATGTCTACTTTCCAACGCCATTAAGAGCGCGCCAATTGGACTCCTGTAGCTCCAGAAAATCCATTTCGAGTGCAGGGAGGTCAGGATCCAACAGCATCAACAGTCCTTTTTCAGCCTAAGTCAGATTTTTGCTCAGCTCCCTCAATTTCAGCCAGAAAATACCTGAAATCACAGAAAAACACACAAACTCATAGTAAAGTCCAGAAATATGATTTTTGCCTAAAAACTAATAATATTCTACTAAAAACTAACTGAAACATGCTAAAATCTACATGAAATTACCCCCAAAAAGCGTATAAAATATCCGCTCATCAAGAACCGACAGATGATTAGCCATGCCGTGATAGGGTGCGTTGAACATTTTCACTGAGAGGACGGGATTGTAGCCACTGACAACGGTGATGCCCAACATACAGCTTGCCATGGAAAGGAGTAAGAAGGATTGGATGAAGACAGTAGGAAAGCAGAAAGATGGAAGGGACAAAGCATCTCCATTCGCTTATCTGAAGTTCTCACCAATGAATTATATAAGTATCTCTATCTTTACTTTATGCTTTATTCATATATCATCCATAACCATTTGAATCTGCCTGACTGAGATTTACAAGGTGACCATAGCTTGCTTCATACCAACAATCTCCGTGGGATCGACCCTTACTCGCGTAAGGTTTATTACTTGGACGACACAGTGCACTTGCTGGTTAGTTGTGCGAAGTTGTGATAAAGAATTGAGATTGTAATTGAGCGTACCATGTTGATGGCACCATTGATGATCACAATTTCATGCACCACGTACGCGTGACTGGCGCGTCAGACAAGCAATGCGTACGCGTGACCAGGATTTTTACTCATCGACGCGTACGCGTGACGAGCGTCACATGCTGTAATTCACAGAAAACGCTGGGGGCGATTTCTGGGCTTATTTTTGGCCTAGTTTCAAGCCCGAAAACACAGATTAGAGGCTGCAGAGTCGGGAAATCGAGACACACTGATCATTATTCACATAATTTTAGGTTTTAGATGTAGTTTTTTAGAGAGAGAAGCTCTCTCCTATCTCTAGGTTTTTAGGGTCTTTAGGTTTAGTCTTTCTCAATTTCAGATTTCTATTATGCTTTAATTTAGTTTTTCTTCTACTCTTATTTATTCTAGTACCTTAGTTCATCTATTCCTCTTATTGATTTATCTATTTTTCCAATTTAGTTTATGAATTCTCTATGTTAGATTCAATTTCCTTTTTAATGCAATTTGAGGCATTTCATGTTTATTGCTTCTCTCTCCATTTGTTATTATTGAGTCATTGCGATTATTGGTCTTAGATTTTACATTCCCTTGTTAGTTTTCCATGTTTTTATTTTGTGCCTTCCAAGTGTTTAATAAAATGCTTAGGAGGATTTTAATTTAGATTTTTATGTTCTTAACTTGGATTGATTATTTAGAGACTCTTGAGTTATCAAAGGTCTTTTATTGATTGGTAATTGGAAATTGCTAATTGACTTGTATGCCACTAACTCTAGTCTTTTCTTAGAAGTTGACTAGGACTTGTGGACTCAAGTTAATTCACTCACTTGACTAACCTTCATTGTTAGAGGTTAACTAAGTGAAAGCAAAAGGCAACTACCATCACAATTGATAATGACAATTAGGATAGGACTTCTAATTTTCTTTTCTTGCTAAGAGCTTATTTAATTATTAATTTATCTTCTTACCATTTTACTTTCTTGTTCCTTATTTCAAAAACCCCAAAAAGATATTTTTCCATAACCAGTAGTAAAAACACTTCCATGCAATTCCTTGAGAGATGACCCGAGGTTTAAATACTTTGGTCTATTTTTATTGGGTTTGCATTGTGACAAACAAATTAAATTTGATTGAGGATAATTTGTCGGTTTAGAACTATACTTGCAACGCGACTATTTTAAGAAATTCTTTACCGACGATTTCTCCTCATCAGAAGGGTACTAGGACTTGGAGGATTCTGTGGCTGAGGGCACCGAGGAGGTGTTTAGAGTGCTAAAATAACAAGTCGAAGTTCTTGCTCTCAACTTGAACTTGTCACCTCTTCACCCCGACAAGGTCGTTATTGATAGGGAGATTGTTTTTTCCCGTCGTCCTCTTACTGATTCCGAGTTGAAGACTACTAGGCAATGCATCATTGAGTCTCCTCCTCATGTAGTTAATGCATCTGAGGAGTTAAAGCTGAGCTCTTCCATCCAACCTGATGTTGTCCCGACCTCTGCTGCCGAAGAGGTTCCTCCGACCCCTCCGACTTCTGTGGCCGACCTGACTTCCCCTCCAGATGGTGATTCTAATCATCTTATTGTCCCTGTTTGAATTTGTTCTTAAGGCCCGACTTATGGGTCCTTTTTTAAACTCCCTTATGTATGTTTTTGTTATCTGCGTTGGGTTCTGACTCTTGATCCTTAAGAAAAGGATCTTTAATGACTGCCACTATTGATTTGGATGCTTTTTAAACAGGACCCTTAATAAAGTAGCCTTTGCTTATATCTATTTGTGAATGCTGGTACAATAGACAATTTGCTGTTTCACAAAGTCTTTTGGTAGAAGACTGGAAGTATTGCTTCTACTTAACGTCCTTTAATTTTGCAAAGCTTTTATGAAAGCTTTCGCAGAGCTTTTTGTGAAAGCTGTTAGTTAAACAGCTTCTTAGGATCTTTTGTTTGACAAGTTTTTCTGAAAACTTTTATGGAGTAGCCTTTCAAATGCTTTCTGTTTTCCATTAATTTAGCGAAAAACATTCAATTTGTTTTACTTTTGAATCGTTTTTCATAACTTAGGTTATTTTTGCGATGCATTTTGCTCTGCTCGAGGGCTTTTCAACTTGTAAGTCATTTACCTTTTATTGCCGAGTTGTTATGATCATCTTTTTGCAACCTCTTTATACCGACTTGTACCTCGTCACTTTACCTTGCCGACTACAAAGGTTGGGCAACAGATTTTCGTGCTTTTTCGAGCTTAAGTCGGTGCGTATCGTAGTAATGAAAATAATGGAAATTTTAAGAAAGAGAAGTATTGTATTAGGTTTAGGTTAATCTCTCCTCTTAGATCTAGGTTTAATTCATGCTTTAATTCACTTCTCCTTTATCAATTCTTACTCTTCTCATCTTCCTCTTTCTAATTATGTGCTTTAATAATTGTAATTCCTTATTTTATTTTGGATAGATTGTTGTTCCTTTGTTTTCTTTCAATAATGCAATATTGAGGTAATTCATGATAATTGTAATTTCCTTGATTATTGTTGTGTAGTTAGAATTCATTCTTGTTGTGATTTACTATACTTTCCTTTGTACCTTCCAAGTGTTTGATTAAATGCTTGGGAGAATGTTAGAATAGAATTTTATGTTCTTGGCTTGAGAAGGTAACTTAGGATTTCTTGAGTTACTAGTGTCCAATTAATTGATAGTTGATAGCCATCGACTCTAGCCTTCATTAATCCAATTAGTGAAAAGCTAGGATTTATGGACTAGGATTGATATAACTCACTTGACTTTCCTTTGCTATTAGCTAGAGGATGACTTAGTGAGATTGATCCTTGTTACTATCATACTTGTGGCTAGTGATAATGATATAGGTCCTTGATCATCAAGCCTTGCCAAGACTATTTTGTTAATAAAATTTCATTTCCATTTACTTTTCATATTTCTCATCTAAAACCCCAAAATAAACAACCAATAACAAGAACACTACCCTGCAAGTCCTTTGAGAGACAACGCGAGGTTTAAATACTTCGGTTTATAGATTTTAGGGGTTTGTACTTGTGACAAACAATCTTTTGTATGAAAGGATTATTGCTTGGTTTAGAAACTATACTTTACAACGAGATTTCATTAGTGAATTTCTAAGCCGTCCAAAATCCACTCATCATCCGGCCTATCAGAGCATTATAAGCGGAGGCCACATTGACGACAATGAAGTCGATGCTTAGAGTCTTAGTCTTCATCCCCCTTCCAAAAGTTGTGTGTAGGGAGATGAAGCCTAGTGACATGATAGGAGCATCTCCCAACCTAAAGAGTGTATCTGGATAGGCTTTTAGCTCCTTCTCGTCTAGTCCCAACTTATCAAATGCTGGCTTGAACAATATGTCGGCTGAGCTCCCTTGATCCAATAGAGTTCTGTGCTAATGACCATTAGCGAGAATCATCGTAATTACCACCGGATTGTCATGCCCGGGTATGATTCCCTGTCCATCTTCTCTGGTGAAAGAGATTGTGGGAAGGTCGAGTACATTATCTCCGACCTGGTAGACTTCTTTCAAATGCCTCTTCCGAGACGATTTGGTCAGCCCCCCTCTAGCGAATCCTCCTGATATCATATGAATATGTTGTTTTGGAGTCTGTGGGGGCGGACCTCTCCGCTCATGGTCTTTCTCATCTCTCTTCCTTTTCCCCTGATTGTCCGACCTTTCCATGAGATATCTATCCAGCCGACCTTCCCTGGTTAGCTTTTCTGTCACATTTTTTAGGTCATAGCAATCATTTGTGGAATGCCCGTACAACTTGTGGTATTCACCATATTCATTACGGCTTCCACCTTTTTTGTTTTTAATGGGACGTGGAGGAGGAAGCTTCTCGGTGTGACAGATTTTCCTGTGACATCCACTAAGGAAACTCGTAGCGGGGTGTACGTGTGGTATCTTTTGGGCTTCTCGGGTCCGACTTCTTCTTTTCTCTTGGACTCCCCCCTTTCTCCTTCGGCTGTTGAGGGTGCCCTGATCGCCAACTCGGCTCTCGTAACCTGGCATTTTCTTCCATATTGATGTACTTTTCGGCTAGCTTCTGTACATCATTTAAGGAAGTCAGATGCCTCTTTGATATGGACTGTGAGAAGGGTCCTTCTCGGAGACCATTAACAAGTCCCATTATTACTACCTCAGTAGGCAGGTCTTGGATTTCCAAGCATGCTTTGTTGAATCTTTCCATGTAGTCTCTCAGGGGTTCTCCGACCTCTTGTTTTACTTTGAGTAGGCTGGGTGCAAACTTGACCTTGTCTTTCTAGATCAAAAATTGGGTAAGGAATTTACACGAGAGATCGTCAAAACTTGATACCGACCTTGGGGGCAGGCTATTAAACCACTTCATAGCTGCTTTAGTCAATGTTGTCGGAAAGGCTTTGCAGCGAGTGGCATCCGAGGCATCTTCTAAGTACATCCGACTTTTAAAATTGCTGAAGTAGTGCTTTGGGTCGGTTGTCCCATCATGTAGGTTCATGTCAAGGCTTTTGAAGTTTCTGGGAACTCTAGCTCTCATGATATCCTCAGTAAACGAATCTTCTTCCCCCCAATGGACTCTCTTCCCGAGCAATACGAGAATCCGTATTGCGAAGGTTGGATTCTAGCTTTGAGAGCTTGTCCTCCAGCTCTCTTCGTCTTTTGATCTCTCTCTTCAAGCTTTTCTCCGCTTCGCTTTGTCGCTCTAACTCATATTCCATCTACTCAAGTCGGTCTTGATGTCCTTGTAGCCAACCCATGAGGTTGGTGCCGTGAGGCTGTCTTTCCCCCTTCGGAGAGGCAAACTTCAGATGGGATTCTTCTTTGGTTGTCGGAGGGATCCTTCCCATGCGGCTCCCCCATTCTTGGCTGGGGTATTACTAAGGCTTGGTCATTGTTGACCATGTCTTGATATTCTTGATCCGACTCAGACGCAGTATGTCTGTCTTCACGTTGGTCGTCCGTTGTTGAGCGTCGATATCCAAGTCCCCGGCAACGGCGCCAATGTTCCAAGGGTTACGTAAAACTGGGTTGTCTTTGGGCTTGCGAGTGAGGTCCAAATCCTCAATGAAGTAATGTTCTGACTTGTCCCACGCCTTGTGACCGTCGTCCGAGTTGTTCGTGGGAAGGTAGGGGGTGGTACCTGCAAAATACTCTAATTCCTAAGTCAGGAAGGGTCTTAGCAGGTTTTGGTGTATTGGAACTTAAATTTACCTGAGTATACCAGTGTATTTATAGGAGACGAACCAATAATCACCGTTGAAGTCGTTCCACTTCCGATGGTAGATAACCGTCCTTTTATCTTAAGGGTGTTGAGATCTCCCTTCTAGAAGTGGGTGAAAGATTCAGAGAGGCAGTTACTCACTTAGTTAAGTGTGAGCTGCCTGTTTTAATCTGTTCTGACCTCTTCGAAGAGATCGGATTCGTGGATAAGGCCATCCTTCTGGATTGGGCCTTTTAACCGTATTGGGTTAGGCTTATATTCTGGGCTAGTGTATGAACAGTTTCAAAAAAATAACATTGATGATAAGTTTCATAAAAAAATACACTTTAGTAAAAAAAAATCCATTTTTATAACACTATTTCACACATAATTTTTTGTATTATATTAGTTAATAATATTCTAAATCAGTTCTTAAAGATTTTTTAGTCAAATAATTTAATTTTTCTTAAATTTTAATGATCAAATTAGTTTTTAATTTTTTATTTTATTAAACAAATCAATTTTTATGTTAATTTTTACTAAAAATTAGACAAATTATTTCTTAAAAACTTTTAAAATTCTTACATCAATTCCTCTATATGGATAAATAATATAATATGAAGACTGATTTGTCTTAATGTAATATAATTTTAGACACTAATTTAATGATCAAAATTTATTAAAAATTAAATTATTTGATTAGAAACAATTCTTAAAAACTAATTTAAAATATTATTTTATATTTTTTATAAATATATTAAAAGATTAAAAATATTATTAAAATAAAAATAAAAAATATATTATCCAGATCATATATTAATCAAATTGTTAACAAAGAACAGATAAACTACTTATTTTAAATTATATATGAAAGTTGAATGTAGTAAAACAATTATCTAGCTTACATATTTTGTTTTGGTGAATCATATTTCTACTACATGATAGAAATAAAAAGAGGCTTTTCTTTTTTTGTTTTAACTTGAATTATCTAGCTCCTTATAATTTATATTATGGCCACTTTCATAGCTCCTTATAATTTATATTATGGCCACTTTCATTTCACTTTTTGCCAGATGGAGCTGATATTTGATAGTTTTTCGTAAATAGCGAGAAGTAATATGCACTACATTTAAATGAATTTTAAAATTGTTCCACACATACTTGAATTACACGTAAATTCTACTAATATAAAAATTAATTTCTGTCAAATTATTCCTTTTATATTTTAGATAATGATCGAACTGGTCGCTAAATTATTAAATTGATTAAATTAGTCCTCCAATTTTAAATAGTTAATTAAGTTAATCGTTTTATCAGTTGACTAGTCAATAACATTAACGAAATTGGCGAAAAGCTAACAGGGAACACTTTAACATATTATTAAGCAAGTTAATATGATACAAAAAATATTTTAGATATAAATTTTTAAATATCATTTTAATAGTTTACCATCTTGATGTTTCTGGTGATAGAAGCACAAGCGAAGTTGTATCATTCTTCTTATTGAATATTGATCTCCAATGCCGCCAATAGAGAATGCTGGAGACATTTATTCTTGAAAATTTTTAAGTGTACCAGGACATTAATATTTTAATAATTTTTAATTATTAATTTTAATTATAAAAAATACATATAATATATATAATTAAAATGTTAAAATTCATTAAATTAAAATATCAATATACCAATATATTTAAAAACTTTTCTCTCTATTCTACCTTTTGATTTTCGCATCTTTTATCCCCAGTAAAGAACTCCAAAAACTACTATATTATTATGGATACCAATTCAATTTTCTACCATTTGATTTTGGCATCTTTTATCCCCAGTAAAGAACTCCAAAAACTACTATATTATTATGCATACCAATTCAATTTTCTATTCTCACTACTATATATAAATTATAAACATGTCCATCGTCACCAAGCCCCACTCACTCGTAATAGACCAACTTCCGGTGGTAGATAGTAACTAAAAGAAATGCAGAACGTCAGCAATGAGCTCTTCGACGTCATAATCGTAGGCGGCGGCGTCATGGGGAGCGCCACCGCCTACCACGCTTCCAAGAGGGGGCTAAAGACCCTTCTCATAGAGCAGTTCGACTTCCTCCACCACCGTGGCTCCTCCCACGGCGAGTCTCGCACCATTCGCGCCAACTACTCCAAGCCCTACTACTACCCTCTCGTCATGGAGTCCTATACCCTCTGGAAGCAGGCCCAGGCCCAAATCGGCTACAACGTCTACTTCCCAGCCCACCAACTCGACATGGGCCAGGCCCATGACCATACACTACTCAAAATCCTCGAAAACTGCAGTAACCACGGCATCCCCCACGAGGTCCTCAACCGCTGCCAGCTGGCAGACAAATTCTCGGGCCGCATCGACTTCCCCGATGACTCCATCGGGATCTTGAACGAGTTCGGCGGCGTCATAAAGGCGACGAAAGCCGTAGCCATGTTCCAAACCCTAGCACACAAAAACGGCGCCGTTCTGAAAGACAACAAAGAGATCACGGACATAAAGAAGGACGAAAGAGGCGTCGTGGTGGTTTCGGCCTCCAACAACGAAACGTTTTGCGGCAAGAAATGCGTGGTAACGGTGGGAGCGTGGATGAGCAAACTGGTAAAAAAGGTGAGCGGAGTAGAAATACCTATAAAGCCAGTGGAGATTCACGTGTTTTACTGGAGGGTGAAGGAGGGGCACGAAGGGGATTTCGCGATAGGTGGTGATTTTCCCACGTTTTCGAGCCACGGTGGGTTGCACGTGTTCGGAACGCCGTCGTTGGAATACCCGGGTTTGGTGAAGATTGTGGTTGATAGTGGGGATAAGTGTGACCCGGATAAGAGGGAGTGGGGTCCGGGGGTGAGGATGAATGAGCTGAAAGAATGGATCAAGGAAAGTTTTAACGGTTTAATTGATTGGAGGGAGCCGGTGGTGAAGCAGGCTTGCATGTACTCAATGACACCGGATAATGATTATGTTGTTGATTTCTTGGGGGGGCAGTTTGGGAAAGATGTTGTTGTAGGTGGCGGGTTTTCGGGTCATGGGTTCAAGATGGCTCCGGTTATTGGGAGGATTTTGGCTGAGCTAGCCGTCGATGGGGTCCCATCTGGCGGGACTGATATCAGTCCCTTTGGAATTGGAAGGTTTAACAGCTCACAAAAATGATTTTACTCTGCTCTATTTATTTACTAAAAAAACAAGAACGACAAAGTGATGTAAATTCACTAGTAAGCAGTGGAGTAGCTGATAAGTCAAGGATCTAGATAAGTTACTTTACTAATAATATTTATTTGGTAATGTTAAAGAAATAATAGAAAAAGTCATTGTTATAATGACAATTAATAAATATTAAATATAAGGTAATAATGATAATTAATAAATGTTAAATATAAGGTAAGATATTATTATTTTTTATTATTTTTCTTTAGTTACTAAATATTTTTGTTTTGGTATTTATTTAAAATGTTTTTTTTAGTTGTATTTTTTTTTAATAGTAGTATGTTTTCTAAAATTGTCTTGCTCCATTCTTCAATAATTGTGTTGAATATTAAAAAAAAGAGAAGAGAAATCTATAAAAAGATATGAAAAAAACATATAATATAAAAATTTATTATTTGAATTCTACTTTTTTTTTATATGACCTAATTAGTTCAATGGATATTAAGAATATTTGATAAATTTGTTATTTTTAATACAGGTTAGTGCAAAGGTGTCTCCTCTTTTTGATATTTGCCACTAGGGGTGCACATGGGTCGGGTGAAGCCGGGTTTGATGTGACACAGACCCGACCCGAAATATTCATCGGGTCTATTTATTAGACTCGAACCCGGCCCTAGACCCGATGAAACCAAGATACTTTCGGGCCATAATTATACCGGGTGAAAACCGGGTGAAAATCGGGCCGTTAACATTACATTACGTTGATACCTTCTTGTAAGCTAGTATGTAAAAAAATTCAAATTTACAAGACTCCAACCATTAGTTAACATGGTAAAATTCACTTAGAAAAATATAACAAGAACCAACCCTTGTTCAAAATTAAAGCATAACCACAATCAATACTAAAGCATAACCACAATCAATACTAATATTGTCTAATAATACTAAATATTTAAATCAATACAAATAACACAATCTTATGTATTAGTCTAAAGTCTTATGCATTCTAAACATAAAACATTAATTTATAGTCTTATAATGACTAATAACACAAAATATTAAGGTTTACAATACTTAAATTCCACTTAAGAATAGTCATGATCTATCACTAATAACACAAAATATTAATTGTGTGTGATGACCGGGCCACCGGGCCGACTTCGGGTGACCCAAGCCATGGCCCGGACCCGACCCGAAATAATGACCGGGTCTATTTTTGAGACCCGTACCCGACCCTAGACCCGATAAAATCACACCAAATTAGTCCCTAAAGTGTTCGGGACCGGGCCGGACCTTCGGGCCGGACCGGGTATGTGCACCCCTATTTGCCACAAAAAAAAAACTTGTGATTTACTATAAATTAAATAATGATATCTAACAAAATAATAATTATATAAGTATCGCATGATTAATATGCAAAAAAGGGAGGACCTGAAAAGAGTCTCTACACATATATCGAAAAGAAAGAATTCTAATTTAGAGAGACTTTGAGTAACCAATAATAATTTATTGTGTGGTAAGTTATTTTAAAAATAAATAATCATATTAAATCATAATTAATTAAATAGGAATATAATTAGGGAGAATAGAAGATTTAAATAGGAGCGAAGAGAATGGTTAATTAGGGAGAGGCTTGATCGATTTATGGCTAGAATGTCTTGGAGAGAGACTTATGTAGATGGGTGGTAAGAAGTTCCGATCCACAAATGTGCGGATCGGATCGGATCGGATATCGAATATATTCGCATAATTAAACCTTCTCTTTTTAATTATATTTCTATGTAAAAATTTTCAATAAAAATATTTCTTTTATACTTTTAAACTTATTTATTCCTAAAATTTTTAATCAAACTATTTCTAAATAACAAAAATAAAATAATACAATATATGAATAATAATTACTAACTAAAACATACAAACTAGTAAATATAATACCAAACATATATATTTATTTATTTTTAATTATTATTGTGCGGATTTGTGAATCTGTGGATCGGATACGTAGATGAAGAGCAGATATCCGCAATCGATCCGATCAATTTGCGGATCGGATCGTATCTGCAATTTTCGGATCAGATGCGGATATTTACCGCGGATCAGCGGATACGATCTGATCCATAGACACCCCTAGTAAGAAGATTATCGGAGAATGGTTCGGATCACGTTCCTCTCTTACTTGATTCGGATCCTCCAAAATGGTCTACCAAAATAATATTTAAATTTTAAAAATGGTAGCGTGAGATGGAAGATATAAGGGCACTGATAGCAAAAGTTTGGAGTATGAAAATTAATGACTTACCTATGTTTTGGCACAGAAGTTGAAGTGTTGTAGGCACTGTCTAGTGCAGTGGCAGCAGCATAACAAATCCAACTCTAAGAAGATAATTGAAGAACTAAATCTTAGGTTGGAACAGATGAGGATACCGAATTATTTTGCTGGGTCAGAGATGTTAGAGGTAGAGAAAAAAATTAGAAGAGGAGCTATTAAAAGAAGAAAATTTCTAGAAGAAAAAATCAATATGCAAGTAGTTGAAAGAAGATGATAGCAGCACAAAGTTCTTTCATTAGAAGTTCTAAGCTAGAAACCGAAAAAATAAAAATTGGGAATTGGTTTAGAATGATGGTGAGATGGCTTCAGATCCACAAAATATTACTCTTGTAGCTAAAAATTATTTCAAGTAAATATTTTCATCTGCTAACTCATTAAAATATGGTGACATATTCAGCAATTTCAGTCATCCGATTATAGCTTTCATGAATTGGAGGCTAATAAGACCAATCTCTTTGGAGAAAATCAAGAGATCCACTTTCATCGTTTGTCCTCAAAGTGCTTCAGGTGAGGATGGCTTCACAACACGATTTTTCTAGTTTTATTGGGACATTGTGTGTGGTGATGTTTTTAAGGCAGTTCGTAGCTTCTTTGGTGGAGATAAAATACTCAAGGCGTTTAACCATATACAGATTTGCTTGATCTCTAAAATCTTGACTGCTAGAGATATGTCACAGGTTAGACCTATTAGCTTGTCCTTAGCCTTTTATAAGATTATTTCTAAAATTCTGGTATATAGACTTCAGTAGTTTACGAATAATTTAATAAGTTCAAATCAAAGTGCGTTTTTAAAGGGTAGATTAATTTCTGACAATATTTTAAGAGCTCATGAATGTATGTACTACCTCAAAATTAAGAGATGCAGATTGGAATGTGAAATAGCTATTAAATTTGATTTGAATAAAGCATATGATAAAGTTAAGTGGAATTTTTATGGTTTATCTTGAAGAGAATGAATTTTGGACCAAATGGACTTCTTAGATTAGAGAACTAGTCACTATTGTTTCTTATTCTGTTCTTGTAAAAGGTGAACCTTATAGTTTTTTTAAGCCAACAAGGGGTATCCGACAAAGAGATCCCTTGTCACCTTATCTATTTCTATTCTGTGCAGAAGGATTATTCTATCTGTTATATAAGGTATAGCAAAACAGGCCTATTTAAGGGATTTAGATTCACAGAAGGTCTCCAACAGTCAATCATATTTTCTTTGTTGATGACTCTATCTTATTTGGGAAGGCAAATGAAGAATCATGCAAAAATATCCTATCTCTACTAAATGAATATGAAATGCTTAGTGGGTAGAAAGTCATCCTCCACAAATCAGCAGTTTTTTCAGTCAGAACACCCTACTCGTTAGAAGACAACAGCTAGCAGAGTTACTTAACATAGAGTATATGGGAGTCCAAGATAAATATCTAGGTATTTCATCCATTATTCAGAGATTTAAAAAGGCTACATTTGGTGCAATAGAGGATAAATTTTAGAAAAGAGTTTAAGTTTGGAAGAGGAATTTGTTATCAGCAGGTGGCAGACATGTTTTAATCAGAGCTGTCGGAGAAGCTATTTCAATATATACGCTTTCATGTTCCAAGCTTTCAGATTCTCTAGTAGAAGAAATACACATGATTCTAAGACAATTTTTGTGGCGTCATAAGGGAATGAAGAGAAAGATGGCTTGGGTTAGTTGGGATTATATGATCGGACCCAAAAAGAAAGGCAGATTGGGACTCAAGAATCTCAAAGTGCAAAACCTAGTCTTGATGGGTAAACAGTTTTGGTGAATTACTACTAAGCCTAATTCGTTACTTGTGCATATATTCAAAGGAAAATACTATAGATACACTAACTCCTTTTTGGCAAATAAAGGAAACCAACCTTCCTAGGGTTGGTAAAGTCTATTGGAAGGAAGAAAAGTGGTAAAAAAAGGGGTTTGAGATGGAGTATAGTATCTGACACAAATGTTCCTATTTGGGAGGACCTATGGTTATCCTTACCCTACTTTTTTAGACTCAATAACAATAACAATCCAGTATCAGACATCAATTCAGTTCATAATTTACTTACAGTGGATGAAAGGTGGAATAAAGAGCTAGTTGAAGCTGTTTTTTTTTTCCTAAGCTCAATTTGTGAATTCTCTCCCTGTCACTGAACGACGATAGTGAGGACAAATTTGAATGAGCCTGGAACAAGAGGAAGCAGTACGATGTGGCCTCGAAATACTGAGTGGCTTATAATTTTTTTCATGCGCTAGTTGAGCATCTTCTAATGGTGATGACAAATTTAATGCTTTGAAAATTAATTTGGGGCTTTAAATTATCATTCCAAGTAAATGTTTTTCTATGGAGAACAGCTCATGAAAAAATTATCTGTACTCAATTTGATCAACCAGA
Organism: Arachis duranensis; assembly: GCF_000817695.3. NCBI lineage: Eukaryota > Viridiplantae > Streptophyta > Magnoliopsida > Fabales > Fabaceae > Arachis > Arachis duranensis. The sequence goes on from NC_029780.3 coordinate 84,408,473, forward strand.
GATTCTCAGATACTTCAGCAATGTGCCCAAGATGCAGAAATGACAACGAAACTATCCTTCATGCTTTGGTGCAATGCGGTACCTGCTCCTGAGAATCGGTATTCCTCTCCTTTTGTGAATGCTATAGTGCAAAATAGAACCATGGAGTTTGCAGTCTGGTGGCAAACGGTAAGTAGAGACATTGAAAGAGGACAATCTTCTATAGCCCTCTTTACATCTCTGTGTTGGACATTGTGGAAGGCAAGAAATTGGAGTTCTTTGAAGGTGAGAAGTTGGCGACAACAATAATTGTGGAAATAGTAAGGAAGCTCCAACAAGGAATGACTCAAATTATAGAGCATTGTTTTTTGTGAATCCTCAATCTCTTCTATTAATTTTTTTTTACTAGTATTTGGTATTTATCAAAGTGAAAAATTCCTTTTTTTTTGTCTTTGTCCCTATAATAAATAGTGTATTTCTTTTTTTACAAAGTAATAAAATTATATATCTTTGAAAAAAATTAAATAGGCATATAATAGAAGAAAATAGAAGTGAATTCTCAAGAATATTTCGAACACTTTGAACATTATTTATATTATTATATTAAATTATAATTAATTAAATTTATCTGCATAAAAAATGAATTTAATTTTTAGTAAGTTGTTTATTTTTATTTGCAAAATTTAAAATGCTAACCAAATTTAAGTTGTTTATTTTAATGATTATATTATATGTATATTAAGAATGTATATATGATTGTTGTTTATATATTATATATAACATATATATAAAAAATATATATAGCCATTGTTATATAACCGTTATGATTAATAAATTAATATTTATTATTTTATATATACTATTTACATTATAATTATCAGAATTGAACTAATCAGTTGGTTTGACTGAAAAAATACTGAATTGGTGATTTAATTAGCCGATTCGGCTTAATATAAAGATTGCACCGGTAATTAGATTGGTTAACGGTGGTCAAACCTATTGAAAACCGACCAGTTCACGTCGAATTGCGAATAAAAATCCGTGCGAATTTATGGTATGCCAATGCTCATATGGGGCGCCAAAAGAGCGCTGGGTAAATCTTTCCCCACGTGCTCGTAGTTTGTTACCCTTTATTTATCTCAAGCAATATAATGACTTTTCTAAAAAGTTTGCCCGATGTGAGCCTCAAGTCCCCTTTGTTTTTGATTGAAGAATTGGTTTTTCTGCGCATACACAAAAAAAAATATCACATGTTCAAGTACCCTTTGTCATTTTATTTTTTTCTTTTCTTATTCTTATTCTAATCACTGATAAGTTCATAATTATGCTTTGTTTGGAAATAGAAAAGAAAATAGAAAGAAAGAAAATAAGGGGAAAAAATGAGAGGAGAGAAAATAAGAAGAAAAATGGAGTTATTTGTGTGTTGTTTAAGAAAATAGATGAAAAGAAAATAGAGAAAAAAATTTCTTTTGTTTGAATGGAAAGAAAAATAAGAAAAAAATCATAATGGTAAAAAATTACTTTAATACCCTTATAATAAAATAAAGTATAAATATTTTTATTTATGTATATTTTATTATATTTTATAATGTTTATATATATCTTTCTATTATAATAACATATTATAATTATTAAACTAAATTTATATTGATAATTATTAATAATAATATAACAATAAGTAACATTTATAATTGTACTATTATTTATTCTTTTTTCATGAGTTTTCATCTCATGAGGAAGAAAAAAATTTTGGATAGGTCTCACGCCTTTTTTTTCTCTTAATTTATTATGGTCATCCAAACAAAAAAAAAATTGATTTTTCATCTATTTTTTTATTTTACCTTTTTTTTCGTATTCCCTTAAACCAAACAATGTGTTAAGCTCTATTTTAGAATTTATTTTTTATTATAGATTATTACATACATAACATGACATTTAAATTTTCAAAATTTACGTAAGTAGATAAATAAACTAACTACTCAACTAATCTAAGTAGATTAATTAAGCATATATCTATACTACTAATCAAATCAGAATATGTAGAGACTACACATTAAAAGTGGAGAAGTAAAAAATTTTTTTGATTCTTATTCTTTTTCAATTTAGACAATTCACATTTTTAGGGATTAAAAAATGACAATCCACTCCTTATCTTTCTTTTTCATTAGGCGCATAAATCTTTATTCTTTTTTCATTAGACACACGAGTCTTTCTATACAAATTTTCGGCAAAAAATAACAAAAAATGTTTATATGTGACATAATTTATATGATTTAACTTTTATCAGTCTTACGTGAATAATAAATATTCGATTGGAACTATTTAGCTCCTACATATATAATCATCAAAATAATATTTCAATCAAATGCTTATCATCCTTTGCAACGTTGTTTTGATAATTGTATAACTAATAAACAATCCAGATCAAATAATTATCATCCATATAAAATATGTGAAGATCAGATTATACAAGTATTTTCTGCCATCTTTTACTAAAAATTTTCGTAAAAGAACTCATACATTTAGCGGGAAAAAAAAAGATAGAAGCCGAATGGTCATTTTTTAATAATTAAAATATAAATAATCTAAACTGAAAAAATATGGGCTGAAAAAAAATTTTACTCAAAGTGAAATATCCTGCATATTTGCAGTTTATTTAATAGTAAAAGATATGAATAGACTATGTATAAGGTAAGAATAATACCAGAATATTTGGATAGAAACCAATTCAAAGAGGACTCTCACATGGAAAAAAGAACGACAGAGACAGGTAGGATTTATTAATGAACCAAAAAGACCCACCTCACTTCGCTTCCTTAAAAACTGAAAAAAAAAAATACACAATCAATATTACAAAATGATGCACCAATAACGAGCATTCACATTTACATTAATTAACAAACACATATCCATTATACAAAAAATTAATAACAATGAACAAACCCAAGTGAATTACATAGAGATACAAAATTTAAAGAATATAAGAGAATAATAATGGTGTGTAACAAACAAATATTTGAGTGTTTATGCACACTACTATACTAATAATACACACACATATAGATATATATGGTGATGATATATGTAAGATTGAAATAACGGAAATTCGTCAAGGTTTTGGTGGTTCTTCTGCAGTTTTCTCAGCTGAAGTTGTTGCTGCTGCTGCTTCAGCAGGTTTCTCTTCTTCTTTTGCAACTTCTTCAGCCGATTTTTCCTCAACTGTTTCTGGTGCAGATGATGATGGTGGATCTACTGATTCAGTTTTCTCCTCTGCCTCTTCCTTCTTCTTTTCTTTTCCTTCTTCTTCAACCACAATTTCCCTCTCTTTGACACCACTTGTTTCTTCTGTTGTAGTAGTAGGAGGGGCATCCTCAACTTTCTCTTCAGTGACTATGAAAGTGGAAACTTTCTCAAACACAAAGGAAACTGGGCCTGGAACCAAGGCTGGTCCAAACTTGGAACATGCTTCACTCACTGGCTTTGATCCAGGGAAATCTGATTATTCAGATAAATAAAATTCATTGTCAATTAAATTAAATTCTCTTTCTTCTATATTTAGAAGGAAAAAAAAGGACTAAAAATACATCACCAATTTTAACAAGCTCTTCTAGGAACTTTTGAACTGATGTGGAATTCTTCTTTAATCCTGCTTCATTAGGTTCTTTTACCAAACTCTGTGAAGTGATGATGTGAAGATATTTAATTAGTAACACACTTGTTCAGTGTATTGGTCAAATATGTGTGTGCGCGTGCGTGCATGTTTTTCATGATCATACCTTCACTTCAGCTGACGAAGCCTCATATACTTCAGTTACTTTTGTTTGAAGTTCAGTCTTCTTTTCTTCAAACGCTTTGTTGTATTCCTCCTAATAAAACAAGCACCAATAAGCCATATAACACATGAACTTCTGTTGATTTCTTGACAAATAAATACTATCAATCATTTATTATATGTTTAATGATATCTAATGTTATGGATGTAGAGCAGTTGAACAAAAATATAATGTTACGTATATATTATTTAAGGTTTAATTTATGATCAAAGCTAATCAATTAGAAAGAGAAACTAACCTTGGAGTCATCAAATAACTTGGAAGCTTCAGCAGCACCAGATTTCTTGGTGCTATTCTTATCAAAAACCTTCTTGATCTTTGGAAGCACCTTGGATTTCCAATACCCCATCTTTCTTTCTTTCTTTCTTTCTTTCTTTTTCTCTCTCTTTCTTTGGGGTCCTTAACAAAATCAAACTATCAAACTCAATGCAACACTGTTCCAGCCACTTGTCCCTCCAAATTAAGC
>NC_029780.3:84414405-84418497 GCF_000817695.3 Arachis duranensis
TTCTACCCACCTTATAAAAATTTTCGCCCTCGAAAATTGATACAAAATGAAAGAAATTCCATAACAGTTCACCCTTGAACACATTCAAGGAAGAAGCAAAATATCTCAAAATAGGATCATATATACGATTTTCAAATACTTTGATTGTCATAAACATAAGGATGTAAAGGTAGGAGTGTGATTGCAAAGCAAACGTTACAAGGTAGGCTCAATGCAAAAGATAACATGGGTCAATGGTCAATCATGTGATAGAAGGGCAAAGTATCAAAGGCTATAAAACAGGATGGAGTTAAAACGACGTGCTTAACCTCTGCACACTAATCTCATGTCAACCTCAAAGTTTCAACTTTCCAACTCCATCAAGCACTTTACAAACCCCAATTTCGATCACAAGCCTGACAACCACAAATCCGTTCGCATGGAACAAAATGCCCACAACTCATACGTTGCACACCTACCGCTTCAACTTCCGTATACGCATCACGTCTTAAAGAACTAACGTATCGCGTTACTACGTCTACAAATCGCACGTGATATCAAAACAATTCTCGAGTCTACTCAGAAGGATACAAGATTCTAGCAAGGAGAAATGATATCAAGGATAGTACTCATAGATTAGAAAGAATATATCCAATTCCAGATAAACAAGGATGCTCAAGTAATGAAGTTTGCTAGAAATAAATCAATTGACAACTTCAAAGATAACCCTTGGATCAAAGAAGTTCAATAGGATCAACAAGAAAACCAGCGCATCAGTTTGAAACAAACTCAAACTGAGTCGATGAAATATGAGGTTTACAGAAGATAATATTTCAAACCCAAGACAAAGATCACAGAACTCAAGAGCACGATTACAAATATTTTTGAATACATTGTTTTTTAAAAGAATCGAAAACTTGCAAGAAAGTCGCCTCGCAGTTTAAAAGAAGGTTAAGCAATAAACATCCTTCAAAAGAGTAACAAAAACGTAAACGTGGCTTTGCTTTAATACAATTTCATGTTACTGAAAGAGGAAGTTAAACTCTTTTTAGAAAAGAAACTCCAAAGTAAAAATTTGTTTACAATTTGGTAAATGAAATAAGTGATGCGTTACACACGAATCGGTTTCCACTAACCAAGGAAGCTTCTCAAAACTTTATTTACAATAGCGCATGCCAACTTTAAAACAACTTTGCCAAAATTTGAACAATGGTTTCAATCATAACCAAGCAACAGAAAATAAATTTCGTTTGAAACTTTTTTTTTTACTAAAGAATTCAAATCTTCTTTAAAAGGTTCAAAACAAGACTCCAAAGTGTTCTTGAAATCACCATCTCCGAAGAACATTTAAGAAAATTAGGATGTACTTAAAAAGAGTCAAGCCATGCAAGAGAGGGTTTTAAATCAAGGTAGTTCAAACAAGACTCATTAGTCGTGAAACATCCAACAAGCTTCCAATTGATCCAAAAGAAAAGTCGTAGGAAAAGACAACTCAATCATTAGTGATTTCTCAAGGATAAATCTTTGACTAAAAACTTGTGTAAAGATAATGAGAGGATCTATAAATGATGCACTATTTTGAAACAAATCAAACTAACTCACATAAAAATGAGATTCACAAGATTGGAAAAACCAAGATCAATGGTAATGTTCACAAATTGTAAAAGATTAGTTAAAAATAAGGTCAAGTATAATATTCATATAGATGGAAGGTTTAGTAGAGAATTTAGTCCGTTCATAGGAAGAAAGCTATGAGTCCAACACTCTCAAAAGAACAACAATGGCATAAATCATATAGCATGCTAAATCAAACTCAATTCAAAATAAGTTAAGTAAAGCTTATCAAATGAGACTCAACTGGGATAAAAGTGAAAAATTCTTTCTTTTCAAAATTTTGAAAAATATTCCAAATACATAATTAATTGAAGATGTGCATTGGAACTATAGTAAAATTACTAGAAAGTCAATTTACTTTTAAAGTAAGTGCAATTTCGTAAACCAGTAAAAGTACAGGCGAGGTATTAGAGATAAATAACTGTTAAACTGTATAAGAAATCTCAAAGTTTCATATATAGATAAGTATATATCTAATCAACAGCAATTTTTATAAAGATCTCAAAATTGGCTGTAATCACTGTCAAACAAGAGAAAAACTTAATCAATAATTTCTCAAGAATGGACTCGGAATCCGGAGTTTAAAAGGCACAGCGCATTAAGACAAATTCACAGCTATACCAAGGAATATAGGAATCAGGAAGAACTCAAACAGAGAAAGACAGATGCAACAAGGATTCCAAACAAGCATATGCAATTAAGATCAAACAAAAATGCATATGATTAGAGGAATAAAGTTGAAAAGATCAAACTACGTTTCAAGAGGATTAGCAAACAAGAACTTCAAGTTAGGATATGAAAGAACAGGTCGACTCGAACAGAATCCAAGACACACAACTGAACAGCCTCGAGAAATAGTTTCTAACGTTCCCAAAACCGCGATTTGCTTTACTCAAAACACGGGTTTCATCTATGATAACCCATCAGTGCTTTCATATACAAAATTCACTAGTATTAAGCCGGCCAAACTTAATACCAAGAATCATGCAATGCGAGACTAACAGCGTTAATCAATAGACCGTCATGTGCATAAAGCTCTAATTCTCGTCATTCGACAAGACCTAATACATGACAAACGCTCAGAGTATGCAACTGAAGCATAGTCGGTCCATTCCTCAGGCTCTACAGGAAAGACCGCTCTGATACCATAATGTAACACCCTAACTACCAAAGCTCACGCTTCCGGCTGCGCAACTCTGATAGTTCGGACATTACGACGACACTTATACTATTTAATACTAAAATATGAGCCTGTTTAAAACTTTTTACAACAATATCGTTCCCAAGATACTCCATTCGATAACGTACATCCATAGATATCATAGAAATTTTTTTGGGTGGAACTCACACAAAAATTTTCCTTTCTTCCCATTTTTGTTGACATCCAAACAAAGAAAAATAAAATTTTTCATTCATTTTTCTTTCCACTTTTTCCTTTCTCTTATTTTCCCTTTGATTTAATTTTATCTCTATGTCTATGGATTGGTTTGTTAAACCCTACTAGTTTATCCTTTGATTTAATTTTATCTCTATGTCTATGGATTGGTTTTGTAACACCCTAACTACCAAAGCTCACGCTTCCGGCTGCGCAACTCTGATAGTTCGGACATTACGACGACACTTATACTATTTAATACAAAAATATAAGCCTGTTTAAAACTTAAAACCGCATAACCTTTCAAAAACGCTTTTTTGTTGAAAACATAAACATACACGTAAATATAAACCAGATACAATACCTTAAGATACACACACACACACACACACAACACTAGCTTACAAATATACATATCATAATTTCCTATCCGTCTTACAAACGTAACAGGGATGAGGTGATACGCAAAAATTTAGAATTCACGTATAACTGGCAAGTATATACCGGATCGCATCAAGTAATAAAACTCACTAAGAGTGAGGTCGATCCCACGGAGATTGGTTGATTAAGCAACTTTAGTTAAATGATATATTTAGTCAAGCAAATATGGTCTTGAATTCATGAGATTTGATTTTTTTGAATGTAATTTCGGAAAGTTAAATGACAAGGAATTTAAAGAACTAAATTAAGGAAGGAAAATAAAAGTAAATAACTGAAACTTAAAGTGCAAGAAACTTAAATGACATTGAAATTAAATTGCAAGAAAGTAAAGGTTGCAGAATTTTAAAGAGCAGAAAAGTAAATTGTAAGGAACAGAAAACAGAGTGTAAGTGACAGAATGATAAATTGCAATAAAATAAAAGGGAATTGGGTAGTGGGTATTCAAGAAACTAAAGAACAAAAGAGATGAGAATTAATGATGGAGAGATCATTAGGGATCAGAGATGTAAATTGTCATGAATTGATGTCACTCAGCTCCTTCTCAATCATGGGTATAGATCCATGGCGGATTGTGAATAATTGAATCCCAATCTCTTGGCAATTCAATTTCTCTTAATACAATCAATTGCCACTCTCGTGATCTAATTGGTCATGAGAAGAGGTGAAGTTCAATTTCTAATCCA
>NC_029780.3:84423481-84425766 GCF_000817695.3 Arachis duranensis
CACGGTTCAATCCAGAACCAGCCAATATTCATAGCATACACAGCCATTCCGGCTCACGGTTCAATCCAGAACCAGCCAATATCCATAATCATACACATCCATTCCGGCTCACGGTTCAATCCAGAACCAGCCAATATCCATAATCATACACAGCCATTCCGGCTCACGGTTCAATCCAGAACCAATCAATATGTATAAACATACACAGCCAATTCGGCTCTCAACAAAACAGCACTTCCACATTCAAAATCATCAAATTCATGAAATTGGCATTTAAGCCATAAATCATTTTCTCTATTCATTTCACTTTGAAATCAAGTTTCAACTCTTTTCAGCCTTGGCTTTAGAAATCTCGTTTCTCAAATCATCTCAGGCTCATAAGCCAAATTTACTCAGGGTGAGTTCCCTTTTTAAAACAAAGTCACTCTCGGCATTCTCTTTCCAAAACTTCCAAAACCATGGCAAGTTAAGGATTTATTTCAAAGCATTCAAAATCACCCATCCAACAATGGGATTTTATAACAAAAGTTTCTCGGCAGAGTCCCAAGTCTTTAGGGAAGGTCAACCTATATCAATTTCTTAAAATTCATTGAAACTCTTAAAATCATAGATTTCTCGGTTCAAGTAAATAAAACTGAATCTACTATAAAACCGGCCATACAAAATCACAAGTTCCAACCCGGTCCAAAAATCAACTCATTTGAAACGGAACCGGTTCATTTGAATCAAACCACTTTCAGGTTTCTTTTTAGAACCCATTTTTCTAACTCTTCCAAAATGCCTCAACCTTGATTAATCAATCAAAAGTCTACATTCCTTTAAAATCACTAAAAGCTCCTTTTTATATTGAAATCAATATTAGGGCGTCATTCTTTCCTTCAGTGATTCAATCTGTATAAATAGTTCATTTCTAAATAAGCCGAACTCAACGCATAAAGTTCAGTAAATAAATTAAGCTTGAAAACATAAATATTCTCTTAATAAATCAAATAATACAATTTCTCAAATCCAACCCTCTTTAAATAACTTTACAAACAAGTGTAGGAGTTTTGTAGAAATTTCGGCAGCACCTCCCCTAAAACTTGGACTTTTGCCACCCGGTTCGGGTCCCAACTAAACCATTTCTCATTCCTTTTCAACAGCTCAAAATCAGAAATCAATTTAAAGCAAGCTAAATCCAACAATCGCCTCAGTGGCGTACCTCAAGGATACCATTTCAAGATCAACTTAATATCAATCGATATAACTCATTTTCAAAGCTTAAAGAAATGGTTCAATAACAAATCATTTGTCCAAAACCAAATCAATTAAAATAAACCAGGCTGAATTCAAAAGTGCATTCGACTTTTCGAATCATCAAAACCATTAACTCAAATCAAATCAATCCTCAACGGATTAAACTCAGATTCAAATCTTTAAAGAATCAACTTCAAACATTACATTTCCACAAAGTCGCACAACAATTCAGCCAAACCAACATCCATAATCATTCAAGTCAATCAAATAATACATAAGGCAGATACAATCACTAAATACACAATATCTCACATCAGTATCCATATGTAATAATTCCAATACATAAAACATAGTTTTGGAAAGCGCCCCTACCTCAAAACGCCAAAACCAGAACCCAAACGCGCCACGAGAACCCTCTCTCTTAACCGAGATCACTAACAACCGCAACCTCGGCTCCAAGCTACCCCCGCGGTAACCACAGCGACACTAATCGCAACATACAATAGCCGAACCTCAACTGATAGCAATTAATGCTGCAAAACGTCAGTATATGATAATAAAGCGGCGATTAAAGGACTCTTCCAAACAAAACGCTTACCGTACTCGAGGGAACCAAGTAGCGGCTGCACCAGTGGTGGATTCCGGCAACACCAACGTCACAGCCGGTGACCAGAACGACGGCAGCTCGCGGTAAAATCCTGACACAACCAGCCTTAGCAACAACTCTCATGGCCCATGGAGAAATTAACGGGTAAAGAAGCTGAAGCAGGGCTAGAGCTTACCATCATAAAAGACTCAGCGGCTGTTTCCGGCACAGAGGTGGCGGCAGCAAGGTTTTCCGGCGGCCAGAACAATAGCAACAGCACTAACCAAAACTGAGCAGAATCTGAATGAGTGGCAAAACCCCAGAACAGTTCCGGCTAGCTCCATTAACGGCGACCGGAACCCTTTCTGACGGCGGCGCTCAAGAGTCCGGCGACGACGACGGCACAAGCAGCGGCAGCGACGCGACGCTTCTGGCGGCGTCCATCTCTCTCGCGCGTTTCTGC
>NC_029780.3:84426413-84440026 GCF_000817695.3 Arachis duranensis
TCATAACTAAACATATAGATACGAGTGGCTTTCAATAGATGAGGTTCAGTTTACTTATTAGTCTAATCTCCAATTAATTTCTCTTTTTTTTCTACATTTTTTAGAATTTATTACCAAGAATCACACTAATATGGCTGCCTAACATCAAAGTTCTTGGCATCCACCCATCTGGACCAATACTGGTGGATACTAAATTTGTTTTAAAAAATTGAATGGAAAAAAAATGTGTAGAAGTCACCTTTGATTGGAAGTGCTGAAAAGGATGAACATGAAAATCATTTTAACAAGATAGATTATATTAGGGTTTCACGACATTTCTGCACATTCATACTCCCCCACAATTCTCTTCAAGATATTAGATTGAACTTTGATTTCGTACTTCCTTCGTGTATTTATTTATTTATTGTTCATGCTCCATTTTGTTGAATTTGTTCCTCTTTACTACCTTTATTTGGTGTCGCATGAAGGTCCACCGCTTGCTTTCTCTGTAGCTGCTACCAATTAGAATAGACAATGCCGCGGGTACTTCAGGCCCCTCCCTTTTTTGTGATTTTCATCATTAGATACTTATAGAATTATTCATTTTGTTAGATATCATTGTTTAAGTTATAACAAATCACAAGTTTTTTTTTTGCAAAATAAAAAGAGAAGATACCTTTACACTAACTTGTATCTATCTACCAGGTTTACCATTAGACTATCTCTGATAGAAAATTCATTCTAATTTTTATTTATGGTCTACTTGTTATAAAAAGTAACTCCACATCAATAAATAGGAACTCAAAACATCTCTCTTTTATGATTAATAAATTAATATTTTATTATTTTATATATACTATTTACATTATAATTATCAGAATTGAACTAATCAGTTGGTTTGACCGAAAAAATAGTGAATCGGTGATTTAATTAGCCGATTCGGCTTGATATAAAGACTGCACCGATAATTAGATTGGTTAACGGTGGTCAAACCTATTGAAAACCGATCAGTTCACGTCGAATTACGAGTAAAAATCCGTGCGAATTTATGGTATGCCAATGCTCATATGGGGCGCCAAAAGAGCGTTGGGTAAATCTCACCCCACGTGCTCGTAGTTTGTTACCCCTTATTTATCTCAAGCAATATAATGACTTTTCCAAAAGGTTTGTCCGATGTGAGCCTCAAGCCCCCTTTGTTTTTGATTGAAGAATTGGTTTTTCTGCGCATACACAAAAAAATATCACATGTTCAAGTACCCTTTGTCATTTTATTTTTTTCTTTTCTTATTCTTATTCTAATCACTGATAAGTTCATAATTATGCTTTGTTTGAAAATAGAAAAGAAAATAGAAAGAAAGAAAATAAGAGGAAAAAAATGAGAGGAGAGAAAATAAAAAGAAAAATGGAGTTATTTGTGTGTTGTTTAAGAAAATAGATGGAAAGAAAATAGAGAAAAAAATTTCTTTTGTTTGAATGAAAAGAAAAATAAGAAAAAAGAAAATCATAATGGTAAAAAATTACTTTAATACCCTTATAATAAAATAAAGTATAAATATTTTTATTTATGTATATTTTATTATATTTTATAATTATTTAAAATATTATAATTTTATATATTTGATTTAAATTATTTATCTAATACATATATAATATTTAAATATGAATCTGTATTAAAATTATTAAAACTAAATTTTTACTAATAATAATATAACTATGGATAACATTGTAAATACACAAAAGATAATTGTTTTCTCCTTGTTTGCTTTTAATGGAGAGAAATTTTTTTGGGTGGAACTCATACAAAAATTTTCATTTCTTCCCATTTTTGTTGACTTCCAAACAAAGAAAAATAAAATTTTTCATTCATTTTTCTTTCTTCCTTTTTCCTTTCTCTTATTTTCCCTTTGATTTAATTTTATCTCTATGTCTATGGATTGGATTGTTAAACCCTACTAGTTTATCCTTTGATTTAATTTTATCTTTATGTCTATGGATTAGTTTGTTAAACCCTACTAATTTATTATCTACAATATAATTTGTAAAATAGTTATGTAAATATGTTTATGGTCACACACACACATCATAACTAAACATATAGATACGAGTGGCTTTCAATAGATGAGGTTCAGTTTACTTATTAGTCTAATCTCCAATTAATTTCTGTTTTTTTTTCTACATTTTTTAGAATTTATTACCAGGAATCACACTAATATGGCTGCCTAATATCAAAGTTTTTGGCATCCACCCATCTGGACCAATACTGGTGGATACTAAATTTGTTTTAAAAAATTGAATGGAAAAAAATGTGTAGAAGTCACCTTTAATTGGAAGTGCTGAAAAGGATGAACATAAAAATCACTTTAACAAAATAGATTATATTAGGGTTTTACGACATTTCTGCACATTCATACTCCCCCACAATTCTCTTCAAGATATTAGATTGAACTTTGATTTCGTACTTCCTTCGTGTATTTATTTATTTATTGTTCATGCTCCATTTTGTTGAATTTGTTCCTCTTTGCTACCTTTATTTGGTGTCGCATGAAGGTCCACCACTTGCTTTCTCTATAGCTGCCACCAATTAGAATAGACAATGCTGCGGGTACTTCAGGCCCCTCCCTTCTCTGTGATTTTCATCATTAGATACTTATAGAATTATTCATTTTGTTAGATATCATTGTTTAAGTTATAGCAAATCACAAGTTTTTTTTTTTTGCAAAATAAAAAGAGAAGATACCTTTATACTAACTTGTATCTATCTACCAGGTTTACCATTAGACTATCTCTAATAGAAAATTCATTCTAATTTTTATTTATGGTCTACTTGTTATAAAAAGTAACTCCACATCAATAAATAGGAATTCAAAACATCTCTCTTTTCTCCATTAAAAGAAACTAATTTTAGTCATTATTGTTGTTCCACTTAATTAATTTAATTAATGTAGTTACTATTTTTTTACAATAATATTAAAATTTATAAATTCAGAAATAATTAACTACTAAAAAATATTAATATTTAAAAAAATTAATAACTCCACAAATAATAATAATGCATAATATATAATTTGAAATTAAACTAATTTTATAAAAATTACTTAATATAAAGAAAAATATAGTAAAACTCTAATTGACGACAAGCATTGTGAAATTTCTATATGTGTTCAATGAAGTCCTATTTCAATTGTCGATGTTGCTGCCTATTCCGAAGTTAGGCATTTCTTTAAAGAAATTAATGGTATGGTGATGCAAAATCTTCCTTTCCCAACTAAGGTTGTGATAAGCCATTTTCAACATCGTCATACTCTAGGCCTTGAGAAAATTTCATACATAAGTGTGTCTTTCATCCTCAACAATCATATTATGCAATATAATACAAGCTCTCATTATGTTTGCAAGCTTCTTTTTGCAAAAGCGCGTTGGACCACATATAATTGCAAAGCGTGCTTGCAACACTCTGAATGCTTGCTTAACATCTTTTCTTTTCCCTTCTTGGTATTGTGCAAATAACTTGTATTTCTTCCCTTATGACTTTGATATTGATTTGACAAATGTGTCCCTATTCTGGATAAATACCATCTGCTAAATAGTATTCCATAGTATAATTATTACCATTGATAGTGTACTTTATCTCCGAAACATGGTGATTTAGAATATCATCAAATATTAGTGAACGATTTAACACGTTGATATCGTTATTTGAACCAGAAACTTCAAAAAATGCATGTCATATCCAAAGGTCTGAAGATGCCACAACGTCAAGTATTATGGTTGCAACCGCACAATAACCACTCATGTACATACCTTTCCATGCCTTTGAACAAGTTTTTCATTGCCAATGCATGTAGTCAATACTACCCAACATACCATGAAAGCCACATCTCCGCCATTTGTAGCAGGCGTCATATATCATTTGAATTTGATTTTCTCAAGTAGTCATTCTTGAACACCGAAATGACACCTTCAACAAATTTTTTCAAGCATTCAATTGTGGTGCTCTCGCTTATGTGCACATAATCATCAACAGCATTAGCTGCTGTGCCATATGTTAACATTTGTATCACAGTAGTGCATTTTTGCAGTGGTGACAAATTTGAGAGGGCGTCTACTATTAGAAAGAACACGTGTCTTCTCATTCAAAATTTCTGTCGAAAAATATCAGCATTATACACCGGCTCATTTGCAAGGTAATCTTTGAAAAGGTGAACATGTCCTCCTACTCGATCTTTGTTGATCCATCTACGAGGAGTTTGGAAAGAGCTTCTCTTGATATCTTCATCTTCTAAATCATTAAACAAACACTCATCGATCCAATTATATATGAGTGTGTTATCTTGCCTTCTTCTTTTACCATACAAAGCCTCATTAAATATATCTTTAAAATTTTTAGTCATTTCTTAAAATAGAATATTTAGTATTTTTTGAGATGAGAAACTAACTTTAAAATGTAGTTTGTGATTGTAGATATTTGATAACTGATATTTATAAGTATATCCGCAACAAGTAGCTACTCTTCAAGAACTAGTTTTGCAACGTCCATTTTACAACGGCTAGTATTTTTCTTGTCTAATTTTGAAAACGGCTAATTTTACAACGGTTACTTTCATAAACAATAACACATAATAATATTGACTAATTTTAAAAGTTACATCACAAATGAATAAAACATACTACATTACATACCGTAATACACAATAAAAATAAAACATATTACTTAACTTTATGAATACAAAGAACCATTAAGTAAACCACTTATTAATTATTTGCATATCCATTTCTCTTTTCCTTTCCTTAGCCATCCTTTCCATTTCCTTTTTCTTTGCATTTATCTCCATTTCTTTAATATACTTCCTATTTGTAATTCTTATTCCTTTAACGTTTCTTGAATTTATAACTCCTTTTATTTAATTGCCATAATTTTTTTCTATGTTTCCTCACCTCTTTTCTTTCTTTTTCCTTATCCATTAGTTCTTTTTCTAGAACATTCTTAATATATTCTATGAGAGATAGTTTCTTAACAACCAAAGATTTTTTCACTAAGATCTTCAGACATTTGTGCTTTTTTCTTATATTTTCTCTTGCTCTTCTTTGATCCTTGTGGGAAAACGGAAGGGTCCACACTGGTTTCTCTGCCAACAGTATTTTTGGATTTGATTACGATGAGTATGCTCCAGTTGTACTGACCTTGGTTCTCTTTGAGCCTTCATTTTGTGTTGGTAGTTCGCTTCTGCTTTTTTATTCCTAATGAAACATATTCCAATGCCTCTTAAAAGTGAATTTTTTTTACCATAATTTGTAGAATAAATTTTATACGCCAACTCCTTTATATCATCAGCATTCGAACCGCTCCTTATGTTTCGACTAGCTTGATCATAGCAACCATGAAATTGTACAACTGTCTTGTTGATCTTATACTGTTATTTCTTACATACAACTGTCCTCCTTTTCATGTCAGCGCTAAATTTTACATAATAGCTGTGAATTCGATTCTAAAATATTTTTTTGGTCGGTATCAACTATAGGGTCAGTTGAAACACTCAATCATGCACTAATCAACATCTCATCTTCTTTCCATTGCTAGTGTTGAATACTATCTTGTCTATGATTTTTAATGTCATCATCATTGAGGTCGATAGTATCTACTACACGAGGGTTGGCAAAATCTAAATTTTGCAAATTTGGACTATATTGTATTAGAGTCTAAAAGGATGGGTTAGAAGAGTCACCAATACCAAATGAGCCATGTCTAGATGCACATAATTGAGTTGGAAACAGCAAAGATGTTGGAGTAACATTTTCGATAAAGGAGTTAAATATGGATGAAAATAGATAATGCGGTGTTTGTGAATTTTGATTATGTAGTTGGAAAATAGGAAATTGATTATTATAAGAAGCTTAAAAATTGAAATTAGGAATATTTTGTGGATTTAGACTTTGAAATATATTTGGTAGTGTAAAGTTTTGATTTGGAATTTGAGAGTTTGAAGTTTAAGATTAATGAGTATTTGGAATTTGAAAAATTTTTTGTAAGTAATTGAAAAAAGAGTAAAATTGGTTTGGATATATTTTTTTAACAAAAAATAATATCAGTAGAGCTTTAGTTTCATAAATTTGAAAGAAAAATGAAGAAGAGTAGAAAAATTATGAGAATAGAAGTATATGTAAATTATAGTTATCAGAACTGAATCGGTATAAACCGATCAAGTTAATGGATCACTGGTTACTGGTTCAACCGGTGAGTTACTGATTGAATCAGTTAACTTAGTCATAATTAAATTATTATATAAAATTTTACTATTATCTTCATAATAAATGTATTTTTTAATTTTATTTTTATACTATAACAATAATTATTTTTTATTTTAATAATTTACTAATTAGTTTATATTTATTATATTATTATATGTTACAAGTATTTATTAAAAAGATATGTTGTGATGAGTAAACAATTTTTTGTTTTCTTAATTTGTAAATTTTTAAGAAAAAATTATATTTATATTAATATTTATGCATAATTGAAAATATAATCATAAAGGACAAGTAAAGAGAAAGGTTAAAGAAAAGAGAAAATACTACAACAAAGCAAATTGATAAGTGATAGATGGGGCTCATTTTCTATTGGTTTTAACCCTCTCTACTCTATCCCTTCCATCTTAACACTATGTTTGGTCGCGCTATATTGAAATTGCAAATTAATCTAGAGCATCCATGGTGCTGTATGAGACTGTATAAAATTACTTAAGAGTAACTCTAGAAACTGAAGATAAAGAAGATGGATATTTATAAAATTACTTAAACGTCATAAAAATACTTTAACACTGTATCTTGTACAAAAAGTTAAGTCAAGGACTCTAACACTGTATCATCTTTTTGCCAAATCAGAAAATGCAATCCAAATTAACATGGTCAGATTTTTCATCAGTTATATCGCAGCTTAGTTGGATTTATTCATAGTTAACAAATTGGACTAAGAGCTCGACGTCCGGGTTGGTCCTGGAGATCTCAAACACGGCCAGCTTCGCATCAGTTATGTTGCACTTGCGCAAAAAATCCGTCCACCCTCCGCTGATTGTGCCACAATTGCGCCTTCTCTTGTCACCATGGATGCTCTAGATTAATTTGCAATTTGTCCTTCTGTTGGTGTTTAAGTGGCATAAAATAAGTTTATAGTGATCATGATTAAGATTTAAGAAAGTTGATGCTTGTTGCAGTCATTGGCATTTGTATAATTTGAGAGTTTGGTACAATGTAAAAATATGAAGTGTTAATGTTGACAATTGATTCTCTTGGGAGTATAGAATGCTGATTAATTCAACCTTAGAATAGTGATAATATGTCACTGCATTATTTCTTTGTATTTGTTGATTTGTTTTGTCTTTTCGTAAAGTTAATTCATTTAATTTTACACAGCAATTCTTTTGTGGTCTGGTGAATTATCAGTTCCCCGTGATCGTGCAAGGCTTTTTTGGCGCTAAAATTTCATAGTAATACTATAAGAAAATGAAAAATTTATAACAAAATTTGTAATAAATTTAAAATTGTTACAAAAATTGTTATTTTATAAAAAAATTAGTGATTGTTATATCATAACAATGTTTTGTAAGAACAAAACAACTTCTAACAAAACATTTTGATATTTTGTAACAACCTGATTTTTTTTGTTACAAATTATGTTGGCTTTTGTAACGAATCGGTGTTTTGTTACAAAATTTTATAATATTTTATAATAAAAGATGAAATTGTTGCGAAAATTCAAAATCTTTTGTAACAAAATATTTGTTTATTTTAAAAACTCCATTTGTTTTAAAAATTTCAATTATTTTGTAACAAAAAATTAATTTGTCACAAAATTCAATATTATTTGCAACAAGTTATTTGGTTGTCATAAAATACAAGAATTTTTTGTAACTAAAAAACATTTTAAAATATTAAAATCTTTAAGATAACTTTATTTTGTTTAAAAAATTAATTTTTAAAAATATTATTTGTATTAATTAATAATAATTTTTATAAAAAATAAAGATTAAATGATTAATTTTTGAAAATTTTATATATTATTTTATATTCTTTTATAAAATTAATATACAATTTTTACTAATAATCAAGTGTAAACCCTGCTAAATTAGCAAATAATTAGTCAATAAATTAAATTTTAATAAAAGAAATTATAAATACAAATTTAATAGTAAAATAGGATAGAGCTAATTAAAACAAGAATTTTGATACTGATTTCAAAGAATTCGTCCTAAGATTGAACCGAACCAATTGAACCGGACCCAAAATGGGCCCAAAGCCCAACCCATTGGCCCAAGGACTTAATGAAGAGAGTCCTCTTCTTCCTCCATTCAGCAAGTCACGCTGAAACATAAGGAGGAGGAGGAAGGATTCCAAACCCTTGCTCATTGATTCAAACCATCACAATTTCTCACTCTGAGCTCCGATCGCCGTACTGTTTGCGGCCACGCGATCATCGCGTTGAGCTCTACAAATCCATTGGAACAATTTTACAGGTAAGCCACTCTATCACTCTCAGCCTCTCCTTCCCCCCAAATTTTTAAAATTATGTAAATGGTGGTGAGATTTTGCTTCCTTAATATTATAGGACCCGATTAACTTGAGGAAAACGTTCACTCTTGCTTGTGTGATGCTTTGGTATGGTGAGGATCATTAATCCTAGCTGATTCTTGGATTTAGTATGCTATTTGTTGAGCTTTGCGTATGTATGGAAAATATATGTGTATTAGGGTTGTGTATAAGTGATTTGGAAGCTTGGTGGAGTTTGGAGAATCATTGCCTTGGAGATTTGGACCATTTGGTGCTGTGTTCGGTACATTTGTGGGTGCCCTGGGTAATACGTGGAAATCAGCCAAGGTATGATTTAGGTTTCACGTATTTAATATATAATGTTCTGTGAAAACTTAGGCTAGATGAGCATAGGAAAGGAATGAATGCTTGAGTATGTGAATTGTTTAGTGCTTTAATGATATATCTTGAACAAGGTTGGGTTTTGGTTTCATGTTGATATTGGTGTTGTAATTTATGATGACGAGTTAATGATGTGGCTAATGTATGAGGATGAATATGAGTTTGTGATGGTTGATTGATGAATCTTATTGATTAGGTAATAAGTGTTTGGTTTGAGGTTATGTATATATGTGTGTATAAGTTGGTATGTTGATGATTGTTGACAAGTTTGTGAAGTTTAGGTGGAAAATCTAATTGATTGAGGTAGGTTGTAGAAGTGTTGGCATTTAAATTGGTATAAAGTTGTGTTGGATATGTGTAAAGAAAGTGAGGATTGAGTTGGTTTTTATGAAAATTGAGGTTTGGACTCTTTGTAAAAAATTAATTTTTGGCCAACTTTTGATAAGCCATAACTTGACTTTCAGACCCCCAAATGGTTTCAAACTTGTTTTATGTGAAAATAAAGTCTGTGAAGTTTGCGCTGTTTGAAGAACGGAGGAAAATTATTTAAAACGGAAAGTTACGTGCGTCGGAAGTTTTGTGTTTAATTTAGCAAATCTGCAGATTTTTTACTTAGCCAAAATTTTGATAAAATTCACGCGGGCAAGCCTATGCGTACGCGTAATGGGCTAAGTTTGCACGCTCACGCGTACGCGTGACTTCCCTATTTTCAGCAAAGGCATTTTGTGTTTTAAAACTCAATTTTAAACTTTCAAACCTCCGTTTTTACCCTTTTAGCCCTAGAACATAATGATAAGCTTAGTTATAAGTTGGAGCTAGGAAATAGAAATAACTTATGAATGAAGTAAAGGTTAAAAATGAGGAATTATATAAGAAGGAGGTGACGTATAAATGAGTTCTGATGCTAAGGCTTGAATGATTAATTTTTTTACAAGTAATATGAAATGTATGAGGCAAGTAAGAAAGTAATGTAAGAAATTGAGAGTTTATGATATTAATTAATTAAGAATAATAGAATATATGATTAATGAGTAAGTGATTATGATTTATTGGGGAAGTGAGGTAGTGTTGCGAGTATGCCGGAGATGCATATGTGAGTTAAAGGTTGAGTATTTTGAGATTGGGATACTGTCTTTCCCACGTTAGCCGGAAATTTTTCCCGTGGATAGTATTGAGCTTGGGGGTGTTATCTCCCTCATGTCATCTTGGGATATTATTTTTCCCATATCAGCTTGGGGGTGTTGTCTCTTCTTTCCATGTCAACTTGGGACTCCCCATGGATGTTATTGAGTTTAGGGTGATCTCTTCCCCATGTCAGCTTGGGGATTCTCCCCATGGTGTATTTTTGAGCTTGAGAACATGTCGGGATGGCTACATAATCGACAATTGATATCAACAGCCATAGGATAGGTATGCATCATGTGCATATTGTTTGAATTGCTTGCTTGTGAATTATTTGGGATTGCCTACATGATTATAATCTGCTACCTGTTATAATTGTTATCTGTAATACTTGTAAATTACCCGTATTTGCCTAATTTGTTTATCTGTTTGTGCATATTCACCGGAGATAGAGGAACAGAGGAAGGATAGAAGGGTTCAGTGTTTAGATCAAGTTTTAGTTAAGTTTCGGAACCCTTAGAAGACCACCTCATACGGTTTCTGTTTAATATTTTAAGATTATAATCTAGTGCGGGCATTCTAGGATTGCCTCTGGTATTCCCAGGACCTTATATCTTATATGCGTGGCATCTTTACCATGCTGAGAACATCCGGTTCTCACCCCATACTGTGTTGTTTTTCAGATGTAGGTCGAGAGGCTCCTCGGTAGGCGTTTGGACTTCTGAAGCGGAGTTGTTTCTTGGTTATCTTTCAACATATAGTTTTTATTTATATATAGGAGAGAATTAGGGTGTATCTTTATATATTGGATTTTGGGATGTATATATATATGTATGTAAATATTCTTCGGCCAGCCTTGACTTCGCAGGCTGAGTTAGGAGTTAGTTATTTTGTATCCTTGACTCTCTATTCTCATTTTCTGTCTATTTATACTTATTATCCTTAGATTTCTTAGCAAGCAAGTTATCTCGTTTTCTGAGCGTTGCGCCTTTGGTTTGCGTTTTTGGTTTACTCATTTTTCAAGACTCCTAGTTAAATATCTCTTTCACTATTATTATATATATTTTTACTTTTAGATGTCGTAATACCTTACTATCTCATTCTTATGACTTAGGCATAAGATTAAGTGTGGTAGGGTGTAACATCAAATCTTAAATATTGAATAAAAATTAATTTTTTAAATTTAATAAAACAATAATTGTTAAACATAAATAAAAATAGTTAAAATTTAAAGATAAAAACAAAGGTAAAAGATAAAAACCCTAGTTCTAACCCTCACTTTCTCTGACCCTTAACGACAACTGCTTCTCCCCTTTCAGTCAAGACAGTGCTGTCCTCTTCGTCTCTGTCACTGGTTTTCTTCTTCTTCTCTTCTCTGGCGCCTGATCAAGCTCAGATAAATAATTAATGTTTTGGTTAGGGGTTTTGATCATTGGAATTTCTAATTAGGAGTTTTGATTATTGGAATTTCTGTTAGGGATTTTGATTATTGTTCTGATTAAGTGTTTATTGTTCTTCCTGATTCAGTATTTGATTATTATTCTGATTCAGTGTTTATTATTCTAATCAGAATTTTGATTATTATTCTGACTCTTAATTATTGAAACTTCTGATTAGGTGTTTATTGTTCTTCCTGTTTCAGTATTTTGTTCTGATTATTGTTGAACTTTTGATGTGTTACTGATTATTGCTTATTTGTTCTTGATTTTGTTTGTTTATGATACGAACAATAAGAGGAGCCGATAATTGTATTCCTCCAAAAATCACCAAAGAAAACAAAACAATAAACAATGGAAGAACAACATTCTTTGTGCTTATTTTGTGTATTTTTTGTGCTTGTTTTTCCCTGAACATAAGCATTAAAGAACTAAAAGATTTTGATTAAAAAAATAATTTAATAGGCTAAAAATTTTAAAAGAAATTGAATAATATAAATCTTAATATGTGCTCTAGTAAAAATTGTTTTGAAACTATTTGGGTGACTAAGGCTTCTTAGTCGATAATGGCTTGGCTAATGTCAATGTGTATAGGTTTTGAACTTTGAATTTTTTTGAGTGTGTAAACAATGAATTAATTGATTTTAATTTGGATTTGAATTTAGTTTGGTACATTTTAAGGGTTGGTGAGGTTAAAATTTTGGGTAGGTAAGTTCAGATGGACAATTAATAGGATTAATTCCTCATAATTTATATTTACATTATAAAATTATTGTTCATAAAATTGTCATTTTTCACTGTGTAGGCCATGGCAGATTAGATTGAGCAGATTGGGCTGACTACAAAAAATCATTAGAAGGTTGGTTTTCTTAAAAAATCAATAGCTGTATCTACAGAAGATATTATTCACCTGTGTGATCTTATTTTACTTGATATTTTTTCATATTTGGACCAGCAATATAATGACTTGAATAGTAGATATATTGAGCAAGTTGAGATGGTGGTTAAAACAATTTTGTGTAACAGAAAATGCTCTAGCTCATCATGTATTACAAGCTGATTTGGAGAAAGTTCTTCAGGATAATGCTTTACTGTTTTTGAAAATTGGTAGGAATTTATCATTTCTGTGATCTTATTGACAAAGAATTCAAGTTGTACCATTAATGACTTATACACATCTGTTATTGCACTACAACAAAAATCATTTTTAGTGGCAAATTTTTAGCGACAATAGTACAATGGCTACTATTTCTCTTGTTTAACCTATGTTTTTATGGCCATTATATATTTGCTATTATTAATATATGTTATAGTGACAATTATTATTATTACCACTAAATTATTATTCCTTTTACTTTTATTTTTAATTTTTTTAAATTAATAACGGCAATTGCTATTATGTCCAGTAAAAATGTTCTCAAATCAAATTGATTGAAAAAGATAAATAAAAAAGAAAATTGTTCCTGGTTTGGTATTTCACAAAATAGTGAAAATATATTTTCACTCTCTTCTGTCACCATAATAGAACTCACTTCCCTCCATCGCCGACTGATGAGCGGATAATTTATACGCTTTTTGGCATTGTTTTTAGTATGTTTTTAGTATATTTTAGTTAGTTTTTAGTATATTTTTATTAGTTTTTAGTTAAAATTCACTTTTCTGGACTTTACTATGAGTTTGTGTGTTTTTCTGTGATTTCAGGTATTTTCTGGCTGAAATTGAGGGTCCTGAGCAAAAATCTGATTCAGAGACTGAAAAGGACTGCAGATGCTGTTGGATTCTGACCTCCCTGCACTCAAAGTGGATTTTCTGGAGCTACAGAAGCCCAATTGGCGCGCTCTCAATGGCGTTGGAAAGTAGACATCCTGGGCTTTCCAGCAATGTATAATAGTTCATACTTTGCCCGAGATTTGATGGCCCAAACCGGCGTGGCAAATCAGCCTCAGAATTTCCAGCGTTTAACGCTGGAACTGGCATAAAAATTGGAGTTAAACGCCCAAACTGGCATAAAAGCTAGCGTTTAACTCCAAAAAAGGTCTCTACACGAATTCATTGCTCAGTCCAAACACACACCAAGTGGACCCAGAAGTGGATTCTTACGTCATTTACTCATTTCTGTACACCCTAGGCTACTAGTTTACTATTAATAGGATC
>NC_029780.3:84441037-84441517 GCF_000817695.3 Arachis duranensis
TTTCATAAAAATTTTTCAATCATATCTTTCTAATTGCTAATCTCAAAATCTTTTTAATTAACTAATTGATTCAGTTTTCAATTTGCTTTGATCTTATTTTCTTTTAATTTTCGAATTTTTTATTTTATTTTCCTTTTGTTTTTATTTTATTTTTTGGTTAATTCAAAAAAAAAATACATTTTTATCTATTTGCAATCCATATCATTTCCCTCTATCCATTATGGACCTAAGTGGGATTGATCAGTCCAGAAGGACTCTGGGGTCATATGCTAACCCCATTACAGCTGCATATGGGAATAGTATCTGTACACCTCCCATCAAAGCAAGCAGCTTTGAGCTAAACCCTCAACTCATTATCATAGTGCAACAAAATTGCCAGTATTTCGGTCTTCCTCAGGAAGAGCCTACTGAGTTTCTGGCACAGTTCTTACAAATTGCTGACACAGTACGTGATAAAGAGGTGGATCAGGATGTCTACAA
>NC_029780.3:84445245-84445611 GCF_000817695.3 Arachis duranensis
GAGAGCTCAGAACTCAGATAGTGTTATTGATTCTCTTAGTTGAGCATAATGATTCTTGAACATAGCTAGTGTATGAGTCTTGGCTGTGGCCCAAAGCACTCTGTCTTCCAGTATTACCACCGGATACATACATGCCACAGACACATAATTGGGTGAACCCTTTCAGATTGTGACTCAGCTTTGCTAAAGTCCTCAATTAGAGGTGTCCAGGGTTCTTAAGCACACTCTTGTTGCCTTGGATCACAACTTTATTTCTTTCTTTTTCTCCTTTTTTTTTTCGAAATTTTTTTTTTGTTCACTGCTTTTTCTTGCTTCAAGAATCAATCTAATGATTTTTAGATCCTCAATAACAGTTCTCTTTTTCTT
>NC_029780.3:84447880-84448215 GCF_000817695.3 Arachis duranensis
TTTCACCAGCTAACTGTGCATCCATGTTTAGGAATCTGGTTGTCCAGTAGGCTTTATGTTCCAGTTCCACAGGCAAATGACATGCCTTCCCATACACCAGTTGGTATGGGGAGGTTCCTATAGGAGTCTTGAATGCTGTTCTGTATGCCCACAGAGCATCATCCAAGCTCTTTGCCCAATCCTTTCGTCGGGCTATCACAGTCCGTTCTAGGATTCTTTTTAGTTCTCTGTTAGAGACTTCAGCTTGCCCATTGGTCTGTGGATGATACGGAGTTGCCACTTTGTGGCTAATTCCATATCTAACCATAGCAAGGTGTAGCTGTTTATTGCAGAAA
>NC_029780.3:84448315-84449183 GCF_000817695.3 Arachis duranensis
CTCTTGATTCCAAAGATTCTTTGGATTAGTCTCTTTCTTTCCTCTTAAATTGGTTTGTTTTCCTTTAGGAGCCATGATCTTAATGAATCTTGGCTTAGTGATCACGGAAAAGCACACCAAACTTAGAGGTTTGCTTGTCCTCAAGCAAAAAGAAAAGAAAGAAGAGAAGAGAGAGAGAGAGGAAGAGGAAATTCGAATGGTGTGGTGGGAGGAGAGAGCCAAACGTATATTTATAAGGTGGGGAGGGGAGTTTTTTTCGAAAAACAAGGAGAGAATTGAAGGAGATTTGAGAAGATGCGGAAAGAAATTGAGAAAAGGGTGTTTTTTTTTGAACAAAATTTGGGAATGATTTGAGAGATTTGAAGAGTGATTTTAGATATTTTGAAAATTTGAAAGTGAATGATGAGAGATTGAAATGTATTTTTGTAGAAAAATATGGGTGAGAAAAGGAAAGTTTGAAAAAATCTGATTTGAAAACAAAATTGTGGTCCCCCCACCTTTCTGGCGTTAAACGCCCAGAATGGCACTCATTCTGGCGTTTAACGCCCAATTGGCACCCCTTTTGGGCGTTTAACGCCCAGCAAGGTGCCCTGGCTGGCGTTAAACGCCAGAAAACCTTTATCACTGGGCGTTTTTCTGAACGCCCAGGATGCTGCACACCTGGCGTTAAACGCCCAGAATGGTGCCCATTCTGGCGTTTAACGCCCAAAATGGCACCATTCCTGGCGTTAAACGCCCAGAATCGGTACCATTCTGGGCGTTTAACGCCCAAAATGCCCCTTACTGGCGTTTTTTTGCCAGTAAGCTCATTTTCTCTGCTTTTTGAGCTGAATCCTTCTGTAACTCTGTGAATTCCTTCATTTTTGAT
>NC_029780.3:84455623-84455869 GCF_000817695.3 Arachis duranensis
AACTTCTGGGTCCACTTGGTGTGTGCTTGGGCTGAGAAATGAAGCATTTTCGTGTAGAGACCTTTTCTGGAGTTAAACGCCAGCTTTCATGCCAGTTTGGGCATTTAACTCCAAGTTTTATGCCAGTTCCGGCGTTTAACGCTGGAATTTCTGAGGCTGATTTGCCACGCCGGTTTGGGCCATCAAATCTTGGGCAAAGTATGGACTATCATATATTGCTGGAAAGCCCAGAATGTCTACTTTCCA
>NC_029780.3:84456049-84456426 GCF_000817695.3 Arachis duranensis
GGACCCTAAATTTCAGCCAGAAAATACCTGAAATCACAGAAAAACACACAAACTCATAGTAAAGTCCAGAAAAGTGAATTTTAGCTAAAAACTAATAAAAATATACTAAAAACTAACTAGATTACACTAAAAACATACTAAAAACAATGCCAAAAAGCATACAAATTATCCGCTCATCAGCCTCCCAAACCTGAACTCAAACCACTACCACCATCCCTGAAGTATGCATTTCTGGGAGAGAGTGACACTTTTCCAGTGATTATAAGCTCTGCTTTAAATTCACAGGAAGAGGAAGCACTGATTCAAGTGCTAAGGACACACAAGACAGCTCTTGGGTGGTCCATAAGTGATCTTAAGGGTATTAGCCCAGCTAGATG
>NC_029780.3:84458525-84460335 GCF_000817695.3 Arachis duranensis
ATCAGTGATGGAGGCACTCATTTCTGCAATAAACAGCTTTACTCTGCTTTGGTTCGTTATGGAGTTAGCCACAGGGTAGCTACTCCATATCACCCACAGACTAATAGGCAAGCTGAAGTCTCAAATAGAGAACTCAAAAGAATCCTGGAACGGACTGTAATTAACCGTAGAAAGGATTGGGCAAGAAGCTTGGATGATGCTCTGTGGGCATACAGAACAACATTCAAGACCCCCATAGGGACCTCTCCGTACCAGCTCGTGTATGGAAAGGCGTGTCACTTGCCAGTGGAACTGGAGCACAAGGCCTACTGGGCAACCAGGTTCCTAAACCTTGATGCTAAGGTAGCTGGAGAGAAAAGATTACTCCAGTTGAATGAGCTAGAGGAGTTTAGACTCAATGCTTTCGAAAATGCTAAAATTTACAAGGAGAAAGCAAAAAGGTGGCATGACAGAAAGCTGTCATCTAGAGTCTTTGAGTCAGGGTAGAAGGTTCTACTGTTTAACTCTTGGCTCAGATTGTTACATGGGAAATTGAAATCCCGGTGGAAGGGACCATATGTGATTACAAGAGTGTAACCATATGGATATGTAGAACTTTAATGGATAGAGAGCCAAGCATTATCTTGAAGACAATGTTAAGCAAGAATGCTCAAAACTGATACTAGATTAAAGCTCAGTAAGGTCCAGCTAAAGACAGTAAAGAAGCGCTTGCTGGGAGGCAACCCAGTCATTAGCAGGTTATATGTTTTGTTTTTACAGAGGCAATTATCAAAAATTGAAGGAATTCACAGAGCTACAGAAGGATTCAGCGCAAAAAGCAGAGAAAAAGAGCTTACTGGCGAAAAAACGCCAGTAAGGGGCATTTTGGGCGTTAAACGCCAGAATGGGCACCATTCTGGGCGTTTAACGCCAGTAAGGGTGCCATTTTGGGCGTTAAACGCCAGAATGGGCACCATTCTGGGCGTTTAACGCCAGGTGTGCAGTATCCTGGGCGTTTAGCAAAACGCCCAGTGATAAAGGGAATTCTGGCGTTTAACGCCAGCCAGGGAACCTGGCTGGGCGTTAAACGCCCACATTGGCCAGCAAATGGGCGTTAAACGCCAGAATGGATGCCATTCTGGGCGTTTAACGCCAGAAAGGTGGGGGACCAAGATTTTGCTTTCCGATCAAATTTTTTTCAAACTTTCCTTTTCTTACCCACACTTTTCTACATAAACACATCTCAACCTTTCATCATTCACTTTCAAATCTTTAAAAATCAAAATCATTCTTCAAATCTCTCTCAAATCAATCCCAAATCTTATTCAAAAACTCACCCTACTCTCAAATTCTCTCCATATCTTCTCAAATCTCCTTTCAATTTTTTTTGAAATCTCCTTCCCCCATTTATAAAAACACGTTCGGCCTCCTCATTCCCCCACACCATTCGAATTTGCTCTCCTCCTCTCTCTCTCTTCTTTCCTTTCTTTTGCTTGAGGACAAGCAAACCTCTAAGTTTGGTGGGCTTTTCCGTGATCACTAAGCCAAGGTTCATCAAGATCATGGCTCCTAAAGGAAAACAAACCAATTTAAGAGGAAAGAAAGAGAATAATCCAAAGAATCTTTGGAATCAAGAGAAGTTCTTAACCAAAGAACATGAAGACCATTATCACAAAATAATGGGTCTGAGGTCAGTGATCCCGGAAGTTAAATTTGATCTGAAAGAAGATGAATATCCGGGGATCCAAGAGCAAATTCGAAACAGAGGATGGGAAGTTCTGACCAATCCTGAAATAAAGGTTGGAAGGAACATGGTTCAGGAATTCTACTC
>NC_029780.3:84460934-84462126 GCF_000817695.3 Arachis duranensis
AACTGCATGCTTTGCAAATTGCTGAAGGAACAAGAGAAGCAGGGGCGTGAACTCCAAGAGCTGAAACGCCAGAAATTCTCCCCTCAATTTGAGGGAGCATCCACTTCTCAAAATCAAGGTTGTTGAGTCCTAACTCTGTGAAAACCTCTGTCATTAGGAGCCAATTTAAATTTTTTGTTTTTTTTGTTTTCTATTTTTTTTAGTATCATCTTATATCTATTTTTGAGTCTTGTTCTTAATTCATAATTAATAAAATTTAAAATTCATGTCTTAAAGCTATGAATGTCCTATGAATCCATCACCTCTCTTAAATGAAAAATGCTTTAATCACAAAAGAACAAGAAGTATAGGATTTCGAATTTATCTTTGAAACTAGTTGAATTAGTTTGATGTGGTGACAATACTTTTTGTTTTCTGAATGAATGCTTGAACAGTGCATATGTCTTTTGAATTTGTTGTTTTGAGAATATTAAAATTGTTGGCTCTGGAAGGAATGAGGAAAAAGAGAACTGTTATTGAGGATCTGAAAAATCATCAGATTGATTCTTGAAGCAAGAAAAAAGCAGTGAATACAAAAAAAAATTTTGAAAAAAAGAGAAAAAGAAAAAGAAAAAGAAAGAAAAAGAAAGAAATAAAGTTGTGATCCAAGGCAAAAAGAGTGTGCTTAAGAACCCTGGACACCTCTAATTGGGGACTCTAGCAAAGCTGGGTCACAATCTGAAAAGGTTCACCCAATTATGTGTCTGTGGCATGTATGTATCCGGTGGTAAATACTGGAAAACAGAGTGCTTTGGGCCACAGCCAAGACTCATACACTAGCTACGTTCAAGAATCATTATACTTAACTAGGAGAATCAATAACACTATCTGAGTTCTGAGTTCCTATAGATGCCAATCATTCTGAACTTCAAAGGATAAAGTGAGATGGCAAAACTGTTCGGAAGCAAAAAGCTACTAGTCCCGCTCATCTAATTGGAGCTAAGTTTCTTTGATATTTTGGAGTCTATAGTATATTCTCTTCTTTTTATCCTACTTTGATTTTTAGTTGCTTGGGGACAAGCAACAATTTAAGTTTGGTGTTGTGATGAGCGGATAATTTATACGCTTTTTGGCATTGCTTTTAGTATATTTTTAGTATGATCTAGTTAGTTTTTAGTATATTTTTATTAGTTTTTAGTTAAAATTCACTTTT
>NC_029780.3:84462620-84473444 GCF_000817695.3 Arachis duranensis
GTGGTATTCTGAGTAGGATTCAAGGATTGAATGACTGTGACGAGCTTTAAACTCCTGAAGGCTGGGCGTTAGTGATAGACGCAAAAGAATCACTGGATTCTATGCCGGCCTATTGAGAACCGACAGATGATTAGCCGTGCCGTGACAGGGTGCGTTGAACATTTCCACTGAGAGGATGGGAGGTAGCCACTGACAACGGTGAAACCCTTGCATACAACTTGCCATGGAAGGAGCTTTGCGTGCTTGAAGAAGAAGACAGTAGGAAAGCAGAGATTCAGAAGATGGAGCATCTCCAAAACCTCAACCTGTTCTCCATTACTGCAAAACAAGTACTTATTTCAGGTTCTTTTACTTTTTACAATCAACCCTGATAATTATTGATATCCTGACTAAGAGTTACAAGATAACCATAGCTTGCTTCAAGCCGACAATCTCCGTGGGATCGACCCTTACTCACGTAAGGTATTACTTGGACGACCCAGTGCACTTGCTGGTTAGTTGTGCGGAATTACTAAAGTGTGATTGCAATTTCGTGCACCACCGACCATTGTCACTGTAGGTCTTGCCACCGCCGACAGCCACCGCTCATCATCCTGTACTCCTTCAAATCGCATATTTATTCCTATTTCATCTATCCTCCACCTCAAATCTGCGTCGTTGTATCAGATCCACCATCGCCAAGGTCTTCCAGTTCCAGAGCTACCGTTGTTGCATCATCCTTAGATCTACTATTCCGAGTGGAATTGCTCCCAACTTGTAGCTGTGGATTCGGGGATTCAGAACATGAGGAACCAGGAGTTCGAAAGCCGTGGAGATCATAGCTTCACGTCGTAATTTTTTTTCATTTTCACGTTGAAGCTTGGTGAAATATTAAACTTGTTATGAAATTAAGTTATAATAATGTGAATCTCCCTAATTATTTTGATTTTTCATATTTCTGTTTGTTCTCTCTTTTTCCAATGGCAGATCCTCCTTCTACTCCATTCTCGCCTTCTTATTTTTCTTCTAGTTGCTGTGTTGATCTTACCACATTTTCGGTACTATTCTATTTTCTCACATATCTATTGCTATTGTTGAGCTTCACTGTGTGAATGCTTTTGTTTGTAATATTTGTGAATCAACAAATTATTATTCCATTAATCTGCTGTAGTAGATCTTTGGTGGTGCTCTCAAAACAGGAGAAATTGATCCGTAATTTTTTAATTAATGCATGTGACTAATGGTATATATCCGTGCGATTAGTATATATTACAATGAAATAATACAAGTCACTACTCTAATCCTACATTTTCTAGTGATATTGCTGAGATTGAACTTTGAAGAAACTTTTGGAAATAATTTCAGGCTGTTGTTGTTAATGATTTTTCGTGGTCGTGGAATGTTGTTCTCTCACTGAAGGTACACAAAAAGTTCTTGCCAAAAAGGTAAGTTTTATATTCAGTGAGTGCAGAGGACCTAAATATAACTGACTTTATTACTAAGGAGTTCAAAATTCAAATGTTTATGAGCATGAATGCATGAATGCTTACTGTTATTCCATAAACTCAATTTTAGATTTTGGATGTAGTATACAATTTTAAGTATGAATGGAAATCTATAATGAATTTAGTGTAAAGTATAAAGCTCCTATGAAGCTGTTTAAACTATAGAACTCATAATGATTGTAAGAATAATGATGGGGACAATGTTTAAACTATATAGAACTCATAGTCATAGATGTTTAATATCATTCTATCTAATAATACTAACTTAAAATGTTATATATTTAAAGATGCCTTGAGACTAAGTTAAGGCAATGTCTTTTTTTCAGAGCTATAAAGTGGAGCCATTACAATAATTTAATTTGCTCAAAGCTTAAAGTGTAACACAGTAGTCTTTTTTGTTCACATATATGAATGTTCTACACTAACTTGCATTCACTACTTATTAGTACTTATATATTATATACCACATATTAATATTTTGTGCTCTGTTCTCACTTGTCACTGCATTGCCCTCAATTCTATGGAATTGGACATTGGAGTAACTCACTTATATCTGTCTCTTGGTATGACATAATTACATACATGATGATGCATGTTTCTTTTCTAATTTGTGATGTTAATTTTGCTTATTATGTTGTTGTTTGGTTTTTGGTGCAACTAAAGCTAATTCATGCTATTCATCAAATACATCAAGTGGGTACCTTGAAGATGTTATTGTAGGCTAGAAAATTTGGTAAAACCACAAAAATTTACCATCCTACTCCCAAAATCAAAAGGTTATAACTTATTTAGTGACTATAACTATATATATGTATGCCTTTGTTGTTTTCTCCATTCTTTAATTTATTTAATTATTACTCTCAAGTCTTTACATATTTGGTTAATGAGAGATGATGGACCATTATTTGGTTCATGAAGAAGATTTATTTCCAACATTTTCTCCATCCACAATACCACAAATCCTTCATGGTATGAACTTTGGTATTAGTCATTGTAATTGTAACTGAATCATATACTTATCTATCAAACACTGCAGATAATTTTTGCAAAGAGTGTAAGGAATTCAATAATAGAAACCTGCCATCATCATCACCTGCATCTTTATAAAATGATACATGTAATGCAGCTGAAGTAAAAAATGAACCTGCTCAGAGGATCCTTGCTTCTAAAGAATCAAAAGCAAATAATGCTTGAGCTGTTATCCACAATATTTATCTTCAGCTATCTTGTATATAATCGTAAGCTTAAGATCTTATTTAGGACTTCAAGGCTCAGATTTGGGACATTGTTGGCCAGAAAGGTACCCCTGCCCCTTTTTTTCAATTCGTTCATAATTAGATTTAAATTAAATACTATAGTAGATGCATGAATACTCAAATTAATTGAATTGATGATAGATTTTGTGAAGTATCAGATTTGTACCTTATCAACAGGGAAAAACATTGAAGTTATGCATTCTTTTAAGGGCTTATGATTTGAAATTGACAACTACTTTTTATCTTTTTCTTTTGTATATATACTAAATGCCAAAATCACTTTAATCATAATGGCTTCTGTTTAGAGTTTGTGCTTGTATTTAGTGGCAAAAAAGCTTTGTGCTTATATCTTTGATGCTTTGTGTTCTTTCCAGTACAATGAAGCACCTACTTTAATTTCTAATTAGTGTGAAATATGAACATGGTTGATTTTATTTCCTTGACCATTGGAGAAATTGGGTTTCTATAGTTAACATGATTTTTATGTTTTTAGTTTTGCACCCTTACTATATTCTTTCTGCAGTTTGAGAATAAACTAAATTGAAAAATTTATGCAGTGTAGTGTGATGTGGTGTCAGGGTTGTTGGCATAGAATATTATAAGGTAGCAACACAAGGGGATGCTCAATTAGATTCTTATTTTCCTAATTCCAAAAGTTAGGTATATTTATTTTCTATTTATTTCCAATTATAAAGTAGCAATTGTAACATTCATGAGTGTATGGATGTATGTTTATTAGGTTCCAATCACATTTTGGAGATTCAAGGATTTGCTATACTTATTGAAGGGGCCATGAAAGTTGTTATAGAGGAGAGTGAATTTAATTGTATATCATACATTAAGTGGATAAATTTAATTTTTATTTTGATTAGAGTTGATGTAAAAACATTTTTTTGCAGTTATTTTAGAAGTATATTGATGCATGAAAACTTGTCTCTCAACAAATTTCCCTTCGGCAAGTATACCGAATTATCGTCAAGTAAAACTCACAATAGAGTGAGGTCAAATCCCACAAGGATTGATTAGTCAAGCAATTTTAGTTAGAAGTGTAAAACCCGGTTAATTAACGGCTAATTAACCCATAAATGAGAATTTATTCTAGAAAGCCCAAAATGTGATTTTTGTGGCTAAATATGATAGAGGAGATTGAGACGAGAATTTCGGTACCAATTTTATAGAATTCGGACCAAGATTGGACCGAACGGGCCAAACCGGACCAATTGGACCCAAAGTAGGCCCTTGGCCCCACATAACTTGACCAAAACCCTAATTTTCAGCACTCTCTCTCCTCACACAACACCAAACACGCTGAAAAGAGAGGAAATGGGGGAAGAACACTCTCTCAAACCTCTATCTCTCACTTGATCTTCAAACTACCATAACTTTTGATCTAGAGCTCCGATTGCCGCTCCGTTTGCGGCCACGCGTTCAGCGCGGAGAGCTCTACAAAACCCATACAATTAATCTTGAGTTAAGCCACATGTTGCTGTTCGAAATTCCAGCCCTTATTTTCGAGTTTCATGGGTGAAATGTTGAGATTTTGGGTTCTTTGATGTTATAGGACCCAACTCTCTTGAAGGAGAAGGTTAATCTTGTCTCCTTGGACCTTGGGTGTGGTAAGATTCTCAACCCTAGTGTGATTTGTGATTTTATGATGTTTGGGTTTTGAGATATTGTGTATGGGTATGATGGTTGTGGCTTAGGTTGTGTGTGTGTGGATATTGGAGCTTGATTGGTGATTTTGAAAAGCTTGGAAAGGGCTTGGTGGTGAAAAATCTGTTCTTGGAGGTGTTGAGGCCTTGAGAGCTCGTGGATAAGTGGTTTGGAAGTGCTCCGGTGGAGCTTGGGAAAATCGGCTAAGGTATGGTTTCGGTTTCCCGTTGTTAGAGAATCATTAGAATTAATTAGTATCATATTAGTATCGTATTAGTATCGTTTATATTTATAGTATATCTGTATATTAATTGTAAGATTCTATGTCTTTATTACGTTGATTCATCTAGCACCTATAAATACCCCTTGTATATTGTACATTTCATCAAGCTGAATAATACAGTTTTCAGATTCCTCTCCTCAGTCTCTTGTTTCTAACATGGTATCCAGAGCTTAGGCATTTTTTTTCAATGAATTTTCGTTCATAGACTTATTGATTTTCCCTTTCCGGCAGTCATCTTTGGCCTCCTTTTTGGTTGTCTTTTTGACGCTTTGGTTCGTCACTCCCATACCCATCTTGTTCGTCTTGTTGCCGTGCTTCCATTGCAACCAAAAACGCCGCCATCCGCCTCCAGACGCGCCTCCACGCGCCGCCGCAAGACGCTGCCACGACCAGGTTGCTCTCCCTTCCAGCTTCCACCCGTGCCCTTTTGCCCTCATTTTTCTCTGTGATTCCAACGCTTTGGTTCGTCACCTCCGGCATCATTGTAATCTTCTCTTCGCCGGCTTTCCAACGCCGACAACATCGCCACCATACTCCACCGGACGCGCCGTCACGCGCCGACGGAAGTAAGCTGGCCACCTGTGTAATTTGGTCTTCCAAAGTCTCAGCAGCCGTTGATCTCGCACGCCAATCCAACGTTCCTGGTTGTGCCACGTGTCGCGATCACGCCTTCCCTGCAGACTCGCATCGCCCGACCCGAACCGTGCCGCCCGACCCGAACCGCGCCTGACCCGTGCCTCCACCTCACTGCCAGTGTGGCCCTCCCTCCTATCAGGTGCTGACACGTGTCCTCATTTGCTGACGTGGCGCTGACGTGTCTGCTGACGTGGTGCTGACGTGGCGGGCAAGTGGGACCCTTCCTAAGGTTTTTGGGTGAGCTCTTTCCGATTCCGCGCTCCGTTTTCTCATTTTCTGCTTCGAAATCGCAGTTTACTCTCCTCTCTTTGCTCTCTTTTATGGAAAAGTCAGATAATTTTGCTGCCACAGACAGAAAGGATAAATTCTGTCGAAACTGCAACCGTTTTGGGCACCTCTTCTCCGTCTGTCCTTCTGTTGAATGTCGCACATGCCACCAGAAAGGTCATATTAGCTACCATTGTTCACAGTTGTTCTGCCGTTATTGCAAGCTCTCGGGACATTTGATTACTACATGTCCTACTCGTCCTCCACGTCCTGCGACTGCTTCTGCTGTTGCTGCTACTACTGAACCTACCACTGTCTCTCTATCTGATATTGCGTCTCTTCTACAGCGTCTTCTCTCTGTTTCTGGTAATACCCCTGCTGCTTTCTCGACCCCTCCAGGTACTTCTAAATGGTACTTTGACTCGGGTTGCTTTAATCACATGTCTCCGTTGCGTAATATTTTTTCATCCATGTCTGCAACTACAAATGGACCTTCTGTTAATACTGCAAATGGCTCCCTCTTGCATGCAACACACAAGGGTTCTATATCTCAGTCATCTCTTAATCTTCCTGATACTTACTACATTCCCAAATTAAACTTCAATCTTATTTCTATTGGTCAACTTGTTGATCTGGGTTTTGACGTCACCTTTTCTGTTTCTGGTTGTCGTGTACAGGATCCTCGGACGGGACAGATCATCGGGACTGGACGTAAGGTCGGAAGGTTGTTTGAACTCGAAAGTCTTCATATTCCTCCTGTACCAAATCTCTGTGCTGCTTCTTCTCCCTCTACCCTTCACTTATGGCATCAACGTCTTGGCCACACCTCCTTAGGAAAACTACGTCCTCTTGTATCTCAGAGTGTTTTAGGTCAGGTTCCGAATGAATCTTTTGACTGCATTTCTTGCCAAACTGCCAAACAACCTGCTTTATCTTTTCACAATAATTCATCTCTTGCTTGCTCTCCTTTTGATCTCATTCACTCTGATGTTTGGGGCCCTGCTCCCACTGCCTCTATGGGCGGAGCTCGATATTTTGTCATTTTCATTGATGATTATTCCCGTTTTACTTGGGTTTATTTGATGACTAATCGCCATGAGTTACCTCAGATCTATATCAACTTTGCTACTATGATTAAAACTCAGTTTTCCAGGGCCATTAAGGTTTTCCGACGTGATAATGCTATGGAATACCGTGATTCCAAACTCTTAGCCTTTCTTGTAGAACAGGGTACTCTATCTGAGTTTTCTTGTCCTAGTACGTCTCAACAAAATGGTAGAGCTGAATGCAAACACCGTCACATTCTTGACTCCGTCCGTGCAATGCTCCTTTCTTCTTCGTGTTCTGAGCGTACTTGGGGTGAAGCTGTTCTTACTGCTGTTCATGTTATCAATAGACTCCCTTCTTCTGTTCTTGGTAATGTTACTCCCTTTGAGCGTCTTTTTCATACCCCACCCGATTACAGTTCTCTTCGAGTTTTCGGTTGTGTATGTTTTGTTCTTCTTCAGCCTCATGAACATAGTAAACTTGAACCTCGGGCTCGTATGTGTTGTTTTCTTGGTTATGGCACTGAACACAAGGGTTATCGTTGTTGGGATCCTCTTTCTAAACGTATTCGTATATCTCGTCATGTTGTCTTTTGGGAGCACCACATGTTTTCTTGGTTCTCATCATTTGAGTCGATTCCTACTACTCAGTCACCTTTGTTTACTAACCCCAATGTTGATCTTTTTCCTAGTGATGATTCTACAGGTTCTATTTCGAGTGACCCTCCACAGCCTCCTGTTCCTCCGCCTTCTCCATCTCCCGATGAATCCAGACCGGACGATGATCCTGTTCCTACCGTCATGCCTCCTCCTCCCGCTCGCTCTTCTAGGGTAAGGAATCCACCTCCTCATCTTCTTGATTACCATTGCTTTTCTACTATTCTTCATCAACATGAACCTAAGACATTCAGAGAAGCCTCCTCAAACCCAAATTGGCAACAAGCAATGCAAGAAGAATTACAAGCACTTGAAAAAGCACACACTTGGGATCTGGTTGATCCTCCTTCTGATCAGGAAGTTGTGGGCAGTAGATGGGTATACAAGATCAAGACTCGCTCTGATGGCTCTATTGATCGTTATAAGGCCCGCTTGGTTGCTCAAGGCTGTACGCAAGAGTATGGTATTGATTATGAAGAGACTTTTGCCCCTGTCGCTCGCCTTACGTCTATTCGAGCTCTTCTTGCCATTGCTGCAGTTAAAAAATGGTCTCTCAGTCAGATGGATGTGAAGAATGCATTTCTTAATGGGGACTTGAAACAGAAAGTCTATATGAAACCACCTCCGGGATATCCTTGTCCTTCTGATAAGGTTTGTCTCCTTCGCAAGGCACTTTATGGACTTAAGCAAGCTCCTCGTGAATGATTTGACAAGTTTAGCACTACCATATGCAGTCTTGGTTTTACTTCTAGCCCTCATGAGAATGCACTCTTCATTCGTAAAAGCGAACGTGGAGTTGTTCTTCTACTTTTGTATGTTGATGACATGATAATCACTGGGGATGATGTTGATGGTATCTCTGCTCTCAAGGCCTCACTTCACCGTACCTTTGAGATGAAAGATCTTGGTTCTCTCAGCTATTTTCTTGGTCTCGAGGTCATCTCCACCGATGATGGCATCTATCTCTCTCAGGCTAAGTATGCTTCAGATCTTCTTGCTCGCGCTGGGATTACAGATAGTCGCACTGAGTCTACTCCTATTGAGCCTAATGTTCGATTTACTCCTATGGATGGCACTGCTTTGGATAATCCGACTCTCTATCGACAGTTAGTTGGTGGTCTCGTCTACTTGACTGTCACCCGACCAGACATTGCCTATCCAGTTCATGTTCTCAGCCAGTTCTTGTCAGCTCCTCGTACTACTCACTATGCGGCAGTTCTGCGCATTCTTCGCTATGTCAAAGGCACTCTATTTCACGGCCTTTATTTTTCTGCCCATTCCTCTTTGACACTTCAGGCATACTCCGATGCTGATTGGGCTGGTGATCCCACTGATCGTCGTTCCACTACTGGTTACTGTTTGTTCCTTGGCGACGCTCTCATTTCTTGGCGTGCTAAGAAGCAGACCTTCACCGCTCGGTCAAGCACAGAAGCTGAATACCGTGCCCTCGCTGACACCACTGCTGAGGTTCTCTCGGTTCGTTGGCTTCTTGAAGATCTGGGTGCTCCTCAGTCCACTCCTACTGATGTTTTTTGTGATAATCGCAGTGCTATTCAGATTGCCCATAATGATGTGTTTCATGAATGCACCAAACACATTGAGATTGATTGTCATTTTGTTCGGCAACGAATTCTCATTAATGCTATTCGTCTCATTGCTGTTGGAACACTAGATCAGACTGCTGATATTTTCACGAAAGCTCATCATCCGACTCGTTTCTGGACTTTGTTATCCAAACTCAAGCTGGTATCCTTAGCTCCCACTTGAGTTTGAGGGGGGATGTTAGAGAATCATTAGAATTAATTAGTATCATATTAGTATCGTATTAGTATCATTTATATTTATAGTATATCTGTATATTAATTGTAAGATTCTATGTCTTTATTACGTTGATTCATCTAGCACCTATAAATACCCCTTGTATATTGTACATTTCATCAAGCTGAATAATACAGTTTTCAGATTCCTCTCCTCAGTCTCTTGTTTCTAACACCCGTATCTAATATGTAATGTGGTAGGAAATACTTAGGCTAGAGGCCCTAAGATAGGCATTGAATGGTTGATGTTGTTGAATGATTGAGATATATGATGTGGTCATATATGTGATGATGATTATTGATGCCTTGGTGGTATGATGTATGAGAAATATGCATGTTGTGATATATGCTTGATTATTGGTTATGGTTGAATTGTGGGTTGAACCATGTTGATGGTGAGTATGATTTTGATTGTATACCATGATGATTTAGTGGAATTGATGTTGTTGAGAATTGGCATGAGGAAGAGTATATGATATGTCAATATGCTTGAGTTTGAGCCACTTGGGTGAAGTGGGTTAGAATGATGAGATAGTGATTTTGTAATTTGTGGTAAAGTGTCAATGTGTGAGTTGAGGAGGCTTGATGTTGAATTTGATATATTTTGATTGATTTCAAAGAAAAGGGATGAAAATGGTATGTTTTGATTGATTTTGAAAAGAGTTGGAAATGGCTTGTTTGAAAATGGCACTTTGTGGTTTTTATGAAAAATCTGGTTTTTGGGCATACTTTAATGGGACATAACTTGGACTACGGATCTCTGTTTTGTGCCAAATCTGTTTAGAAATGAAATTGGATCCAGGATGTCCATGTCGTTCAAAGAACGGGTGAAAAACGATTTAAAATGAGAAAGTTATGTCCGTTGGAAGATTGAGGTTTAAATTGGTGAATTCTGCAGCTTTTAACTTAGAAAATTTTTAGCAGAATGACCCCTTGCGCGTGGGCGCACTTGGCGCGTGCGCGCCGTTCTTCCGGAAAATGCCATCCACGCGTGAGCGTGATGTGCGCGGGTGCGCCGATGGTGCTGCACCCAATGCCCAGCCATTTTCCAGAGAGTTATGCCAGAACTGTGCCAGTGTTGTGCCTGGGGCACAAGAACACCCACGCGTACGCGTGGTTGACGCGTACGCGTCGATTGGCAAATTTTTAATCCACGCGTTAGCGTGCATGACGCTTGCACGTCGATGAAGTTTTTGAGGCCATCCACGCGTGCGCGTGGAGTGCGCGTACACGCGGACCTGTTTTCATCCCAAAGTTGATTTTTGAGTTTTAAAAGCCAAATTTCATACTTCTAAGCCTCCGATCTCACCACTTATATCTTAAATCATTATGATATGTCTAGCTATGAGAAGAAAGGCTAGTGAATGTGGTGACTTGCGAGTGAAGCAAGGGAAAAAGGAATGATCATTGAGGATCAAGCATGATTATGTGAGATGCGGAGGATGGTGGTGGAAGTGCTGGTTATGCCATTGGCCGAAGGGCCGTAATTGTTTATATATTGGCTGGTTCTGGATTGAACCATGAGCCGGAATAGCTGTGTATGCTATGAATATTGGCTGGTTCTAGATTGAACCGTGAGCCGGAATAGCTGTGTATGCTATGAATATTGGTTGGTTATGGATTTAACCGTGAGCCGGATGGCTGATATGGATGTTGATCCATGGATGAGAATTCATGCATGTTTATGCTAAATTATAGATAATTGTGATTTGCACTTCCACTATC
>NC_029780.3:84473521-84487434 GCF_000817695.3 Arachis duranensis
TAACCGACAGATGATATCATCGGCCACTAGGGACAGGCATTCATCATATGCATACTGTGTGAATTGTTTGAGATTGCCTATTTGACTGCATAACACTTGCTAATTGTCTAAATGCCTTAACTGTTCCTATTTGCATATTCTTCGTTTTATATAACTGTGTTTGCTACTTTATACTTTCTGTTGGTGGTTGGGAGGTTTGAAGGAATTGGAAAGGGAAGTATTAGTTAGACTGAAGAATCTTTAGTCAGATGCCCTTTTATGGTTTAGCTTGTTTATAAGCTTTGATATTATTTGGAGGAAGTTCTAGGATTGCTTTCGGCTTTCCTCCATTATTATGTATTATATATGTGGAAGCTGTTACCATGCTGGGGACCTCTGGTTCTCACCCATGCGGATTTTGTGGTTTTCAGATGCAGGACGTGTGGTTTCCCGTTGAGGCATGCTGGAGACTTCTAGATTTGTGAAGATCCTTTATTCTTGGGGCTATGTTTTGGTTTATATGTTTTGTTTAGATACTTTTATCTCCATTAAATAATACAAACTGTGATGACTCCTCTTATGGGGGAATTTTGGAGAATAGGTTTTATGTATTTGTGTCCCTTTGGGTTTCCTTTGGGGTTTTCCTTATTCTATCATATGTATATATTGTTATGCTCGGACCGGTTATCTTCGCAGCCGGATCTTGAGTCTTGATATTCCTGTTTTTGACACTCCTTTGTATATATATAATCTCGCGTTGGTTTATCCTTATTCGTTACGTTGTCGAGCGGAGTGTTGCGCTTTTGAGTTGTGGTTTTTGTTTACCCCTTTTTTTACAAAGGCTCCTAGTTATAATCAATCATTCATACTACTATACGTACTAAATTTTTATTTTAGAGGTCGTAATACCTTGCCATCTCTGAATTATGACTTAAGCATAAGACTCTGTATGGTGGGGTGTTACAAGAAGAATATGCTAGTTGAGCTAAACAGAATTTAGATTGAGATGCATAAATTTAAATGACTGGAAAGTAAATAACAGAAATTAAAGTGCAGAATCTTAAATGGGGATTTGAGGTAACGAGCATGAAATTAAATGGCAGAAAGTAAAGAGAATGGGTAAGATCAGAGATGGTGAAATCATTGGGTTCAGGAGATGTTGCATTCTCCGGATCAAGTTCATTCTCATCTCTTCCTCAATCAATGCATTCATTGATCTCCTTGGCAATCTTAAGTGATTAGATCCCAATTCCTTGGCAATCCAATCTCTCTAAGCTTGAACAATTGCCCAATTCCATGATTTAATTGCTCATGGGAAGAGATGAAGTGTGGTCACTGATTATACCACATGTATTTCCAAATCAAAGTGTCTGGAGGATTACATGTCACTATATCCGCCCAGACCCCAATTTGGTCCAACATGAGAAAGCATTTCTAGCATGATCTCCTCATCCCTTTTCCAAGGCTCAAAGGAGATCCAATTATAGAGAGTTTCTTTTCTAAGACAACTAACCAATTGAATTAAGATCGAAAGCTTTCTAG
Organism: Arachis duranensis; assembly: GCF_000817695.3. Taxonomy (NCBI): domain Eukaryota; kingdom Viridiplantae; phylum Streptophyta; class Magnoliopsida; order Fabales; family Fabaceae; genus Arachis; species Arachis duranensis. The sequence goes on from NC_029780.3 coordinate 84,475,043, forward strand.
TAAGATCAAGAGAAAAGAAAGAAGAAGAAGAATGAAAACTATAATTGATCCATCAAATTACAAAAGAGCTTCCTAACCCAATGAAAGGGGTTTAGTTGTTCATAGCTCTAGAAATGAAAAATGGTAGAAAAGAAGAATCCATGCTAAAAGTGCAGAAAAGTAAATCTATAGAGAGTAGTTCCCAAATGTGCCAAGCTTCTCTATAGTTCAAAACTACTCCTATATATACTACTCCTCTCGATCTTCTAGTGAGTTCTTCAAGTCTTGGATGTGGACTTTGGATCTTGAGTTGAAGTAGTTCTCATCTTTAGTGGGCCCAACTTGCAGAGAAATATGAATTAGGCTTTGGGTATTTAGTAAGATTTAACGTTGATTGCCATTGTGGGTTTGAGAACGTTAGTGGCATTCACTTTTCCACTAACGTTCCAACCTTATATACCCACGTTAAATCTGACGTTAGTGGTCTTAACGTGACCACTAACGTTGCCTTTTCAATGTTTGGCCAACGTTATTGGGACTCACTTTTACCAATAACGTTGGCTTATACCCCTTCGTGAACGTTAATTGGAATCACTTTTCCCATTAACGTTTCTTAGTGTCCCTTTGTTCCTACGTTAGAGTCCACGTTAGTATAGCTAATGTGACTATTAACGTAGGTGTGATCCACCTTCGAGAGCATTAGTGACACTCACCTTTGTCACTAACGCTCCAAATGCCACATTCTCTACGTTGGAACTCACGTTAACTAAGTTAACATGGCTCTTAACATAGTAGTGATGCCATCCTCCAACGTTAGTGACAAAAGTGAGTGTCACTAACGTTGGCTCTTTGATCTCAACTCCACATTAACTTTCACGTTACAAGTCTTAACGTGAAAGTTAACGTAGGCAATGCTAGTTGGTCCAACATTAGTGACAAAAGTGAGTGTCACTAACATTGGCTTTTGTTTTCCTCTTCCACGTTAGAGTTCACGTTAACTGGATCATTGCCAAGTTCTCCAACGTTAGTGGTGTTCACTTTTTCTCTTAACGTTGGAGTTCCTTTTTCTTCTACGTTAACTACCACGTTAACTTAGTTAACGTGACAAGTAACGTGAGCTTTGGATGGCTTCGCAGGCGTTATTGGTGATCACTTTTCGCATTAATGTTGCAAGCTTTACCATTCCACGTTAGTGTTCACGTTAACTAGGTTAACGTGAATACTAACGTGGTTCTTCCTTGCTTCCTTTGCCCTGAAAACAAGCAATTAAAGTGCATCAAAGCTCTAGCCAAAGTCATGTTATGCATCATCAATTTATCATGCAATTCTAGCAAAATACTCATGAAATTATGCAAAGTTCACAAAAGTTGCTTGAATCAAGGTGTAAGTGTAATTTCATCCAAAATTTGCCTTATTCACTAAGAAAATGCATGAAACTACCCTAAAACAGTAAAGAAAAGGTCAGTGAAACTGGCCTAGATGTCCTGGCATCACAACACCAAACTTAAAGCTTGCTTGTCCCTAAGCAAGAACTAAAGCATAAGAAGAATGAAATGAAATAATAAGAAGATAAAATAGAAGTAGCATTCCTGGTTTATGGGGTTTCATGCATAGCAACTTAGGTTCTTTCCCTTTAGGTTTCAAGCCTTTATCAAATCCTTAGTCACTTTCTTGATTGCATCCTTTGAGACTTCTTTCTTATTGATCCTTCCTTCTTTCTCAAAGTTATTTTTCTTTTTGCTAAGTGCTTTGTAAGAGGGCGACTCTTTATGATAAGCTTTCAGCCAACACTCCCGAACCAGTTGGTTCAAGGTGCTAGGTGTTAAGACACGCCTAAGGACTTACTCCCTCAAGTCTATTTCCCTCATACATACACACCACAGGCATATGGTTTGTTATTTTCCTTTCTTGAGACCTTGGTGTCCAGCACCTCTTTGGGTTACTAAGTATTTTGTAGCAAAGGTTACTCTTGATAGTGGACTTTCAGATGATAATTCCGGATTAGTTAATCCAAGTTACCAAGTGATAATGCATCCCTAAGAGCTTATTTATCCAAGTATATCCTTTGTACATAAACACCACAGACACATGCCTCGATTTTGAAACCCTTGATGCCTAGCATTGTTTCTTATTGTGTTTCTTTCCTTTTCACTTTTATTGCTCTTCCTCTTTCCTTATTGGAATCTTATTGTTTAGCTAGTCTCAAAGGGTGTGTCTCAAACAAAGGACTCCGGATAGATAGTTGCTTTCTTTCCTTCTTTGGTGAACCAACTTAGCTTACTAATCAACCTACCACAAACATTCAGAATGCACTTCACAAAATACAACACTTATGTTCTTTTCATAACATTTTCTTTTTTATTAACTTAAAGAGGCAAGCATACAAGTAAGAAAGATGAAAGTGAACACTCAAGACATTAAGCTAGCACACTTAACCTAAGCAACGAAACTTAAATGCAGAATTGAAATTCCTAAACTACTCATGGAAGCATGTTCTATTTCATACATGATTTTCCTTATTTAAAGCTTTGAAAAAGGTAAACTAAGAAGGAACTTCACCACCTCTCACTTGTTGGCCTGCTCATGTTCTTCTGCTCCCTTGGGATTCTCCTTGATTACTTGAGTCTCCATTCCCCTTGCGCTTCCCCAACAGCTTTTTCCAGAAACCGGCATCCTCCATCTTCTTCTTTAATGCTTCCTTTTGCTGTTTCACCTTTCCCTCTTCATGTTCTGTTAAGTTCTTGCGAACTGCCTCATAACTTGGGATGTCAGGGTGCAAGTGATGCATATGCTCAGTTATATAGTTTAACCTTGCCTGAGTGTTGATGCTAAATTCTTCTCGATGCAGTTGCCTTCCTTCATTGAGTACGCTGAATTCGTTGAATGCTTTTATCTGATTCATCTGGCGTTGATTGAGTTCCTGGAGGAGTTTATCTTGGCTTTCTTGCCTTTCAGATACTTGACTAATGGCTTAAGTGAGCTGAGAGTAGTGCTCTTGTTGCTGCTCCATTAGCTGTTTCTGCCATTCCCTTTGTTGATTCATCCAATTTGTTAGCATTTCCTCTTGACGATCCATTCTCTGAGATTGAAATTGCAGTTGTTGTTCTTGTCCTTCCATGTATATTCTTGATAAATCATCAATGGCTCCTCGGATGTGACCCAAATTGATGTTGGTTGGGTCATAATACCCTTCTTGATGATGTTCTGTTGGTTGGGTTTCTTCTTGGATAGGTTCTTCCTCTTGTGCTTCTTCTGATGTCCTCTTCCTTAGATGGGGTCTTTTCTGCTGTTGAGCTAGAGTCACATGGGTTATGCGTTGGAGTGTAAGTGATCTCCCAAGACCTATCCAAGTTGGATTGCTATCTTCAAAGACTACCTTGGCTTTCATGCATAATCTAAGGATGGTGCTGGGGTACCAAAGTCTAGCACCTGAATCTTTCTTCTCGGCTGATTCTTGGATCCCTTCAGCTATGATTTTGTGCACATTGATGCTTCCACCTTTTATTAAACAATGTACCATGGTAGCTCGAGCTATGTTGACCTCATAATTGTTTGCAGCTGGAAGGATAGATCATCTCACAAGCTCAAACCATCCCTTGGCTTCTAGGATGAGGTCTCCTCTCCTGATGAAACGGGGTCTCTTATCCGAATACCTTTCCCAGTCAGATCCCACAATGTATATGTCACCTACAATTTCTTCAAGTTCATCATTGTCGGGGCCATTGTTTATTCTTTCTTGGTACCCGAGCTCAACAAAGTGTGGTGATTTCAGATGAAGAGTTCTAATTTTAGCATTTGGACTGAAATCTACCTCTGTTCCTCTTACATAGCTTTTGAAGGTGGGGGTTATGGTCTTGTCTTCTCTAACCACATTTGCATAAAATTCCCTAATGAGAGTTGCATTTACCCTTGCTTCTGGGTTAGTGAGCTTTTGCCAACCCCTTTTCTCAATCTTCTCCCAAATTTGTGGACATTCATCTTCATTGAACTGGAACGTTGATTCGGGCAGTATCTTCTTGTCCTTTATTCTTTCAATCTCGAGCTCATGGAAGGCTGTTTTGAATCTCCCAGCATCGAAGAAAGGCTGCTCCATGGGTTCCTTTCCTCTTCGCCTTTTGAAACTTGATGATGCCATGCAAGATTGTTGATGTGTTGGTTATTCTCAAGATGGCTAGGAGGGTGTATGTGAAGCCTTTGGTGGAGGATATGCTCGAAAGGAGGGAGTGGGAAGGGTGAGAATAAGTGTGTATGGAGAGATTGTGTGAATGGGTTTATATAGGAGGATGGCAATTGATTGAAGGGTGTGGATTGATGATGTTGTTTGATAGTAGACGGTTGGGATTTTAGGATTGAATGAGCACAAGGATCACCTCCTTTATGGGGGTCTTGGTTCGGTCCTCAAGATTGCCCACTCCCAATGTTGCATGGCAACACTTCCAAGGACATTCCCCATGAAGACAAGTGTGAAAACAGATTTCTAAAATCCGAACTTGAAAAAATAAAAGAAAAGCACATTGTGGATCCTTCTCAAGAGCTTATTGCTGAAAATAAAAGACTAAATGAAATTATTAAAAGATTGAATGGTGATTTAGCAAAATTTGCTCAAAGTTCTAGTAACTTGGACAAATTACTTGTAAGTTAAAGACCACTATTTGAAAAATCTGGTTTAGGTTATGTAATCAAAGAAAGTGTAGTTTTTAATGATTCTTTTATAAAATTTGTGGCTTCTTCATCAAAAACTAAATCCACTTCCAACAAACCTGGTCTTGGGTATGTTCCCACACATGAAGAGGAATTTGATGAATTTTACACTAGTAAAATTGAGCCATCATCAAAAACAGAACCTACATCAAATAGGTCAGGTCTGGGATACATTTCGAATAATGAGGTTGCTTTCAAAAATCCACCTTTTACAACAAAATCTCACATTCGAAAAGTCCAAAAGCTTTCAAAAATTCTTATTGGAATGCTTTTACAAAGAGGAACAATTATAACAAAAATCAATTTGTCAAAAGAAAAACACCTCTTCCAAAAACCAGAAAATTCCAGTCTTTTAATCATTTCTAGCATAATAAGTCACCTCAATTTCAGCAATATGCATCAGAAAATCATTGTTTTAACTGCGAGAAATTTGGTCACTCATATTCACAATGCTTCATTGAAAAAAGAATTGTAGGAAACCAAATTTACAATGTTGTTTGTGATTTCAATGCACTTGGGCAAGCAAGATGGATTAACTTCATAAGATCCAAACTAATTTGGATACCTAAGGTTACTTGAATTTTTTAATGCAGATTTGCCTAGCATCCAAGAACAAAAGGGATATGTGGTACTTGGATAGTGGATGCTCAAGGCACATGACTGGAAGGTCAACTTTCTTCATCAAACTAAACAAGTATGATGGAGGTTTTGTGACCTTTGGAGATGATGGAAAAGACTGTGATGCAGGGAATCAAGCTCAAAAGGATGATGAAACTGCACAAAATCATGAAAATAAAAATTTTAGACAAACTGAACTAGAAACTTCAGCTACTGAAAATTCAACAAGAGACAATTCCATTTTGTCTCATGAATCTGAAGAAAATCCTGAAACCAACAGTTCCCTGAATCCCTTGGTGACTGAATCTGCCTCCAAGTCCACCAGACCTTGTAAGAACCGCAATTAATCGAACCGGTTAATTAAGTGGTTATATTACTCAATTTTGATTCTAAAAAGTTAGAGTGAGAATTTGAGGTTTTAATCATCATTTTTGGACTCAGTGGGTCTTTCTGAGTCAGAAATGTGTTCTCTGCAAAAAATTGTGAAAGACCGCGAACCGACAGTTAAACCGGTTGAACTGGTTCAAGCTTGTCCGGTGCTGCTCGAGAAAAAGTGAAAACAGTCAAAAACCTTAGAAAAACATTAGAAATGGAAAACCGAGCGTTAATTTTAAAGGTTTGGCCCGAAGTTGGGCCAAACGGGTTAAAAACACTAACGGGTTGAATCGGACCCAAGTCGGGCCCAAACCCAACATATATAAAGGTTCATTTAATGAACCCTAACCTCATAAACACACACACACTTCAGAAATTGAGAAAGGGAGGAGAGGAGGAAGAAAACCCTATTCCCCTCAATCTTCCCAAGCTCATATCTTGAGCTATAGAGCTCCGATTTGTGTGCCGTCAGCGGCTACACGTTCCTTGTGAAGAGCTCTATAAAATTCATCCAAGAAACTCTAGAGGTAAGCTCAAAATCGTCCCAGTTCTTCTCTCCAAAATTTTGGGTACCTAGGGTTTTGGATTAAATGAGTTTTTGTGATTCTTGGTGTTTAGGTTCACTCTAATCCTTGCTTAGCTTTGGTTTTGACATCCAAATATGTGAAAAAGGTAAGAGGCTTTGAACTCTTGTGAACTTTTAATTTATGTTGAGTCCTAGGTTGATTTTGTGGTGATTTATATGTATATAGCTTGATTATTGTGAGTTTGGAGCTTGTTGGTGCTTGTTGGAGCTACATTGGTGGTTGGATTTTAGTTGAAAGCTCATTTGGTTCATAAAGGAAATCGGCCAAGGTATGGTTTCGGTTTTCTCTATGTAGTATATAATAATCATGGACACTTAGGCTAGTGACCCATAGGATAGGATTGGATTTGAATGGTTGATGAGTTGTCAGATGTTGTTGTATGATGATGTTTGATGAAATGATGATTTTTGAGTTGATATTGATGATTAATAATGATATGATGAGAATGAATGACTTGTGAAGTTGAGTAGTGGATTATGTTGATAAATGTGATATTGGTGTTGATCGATTGATAATGTAGTTGAAACATTGTTAATGAAGTTTGATATATGAGATATATTGATGTTGATGTGTGGATGAGGAAAGGTGAAGGAAAAATGTGAAAATTTTGGGGTAGTATGACATAGAGGGTTGATTTTGATGGAAAGTGGAGTTTGGAATGGTTTGGTTTGGTTTTGGTTATGTTTTATAAAGAAATTGTGGAAATTATGATTTTGGGTAAAATTTGAATTTTAGTGAACTTTATCTAATCATAACTTTTGCCTAGGTTTTCAAAATTGGTTGAAATTTGTTTAAAATTAAAGATCATTGAAAACCCCTTAAATCGATATAAAGTTTGTGAAAATTAGAATTTTGTAGAGGACGTTATGATCATTCAAACTTGGTGTTGAAAATTTGAAAATTCTGCAGAGTTACAGAATTTTATGTTTTCTGGTATGTGTGCATGCACACTCTGCAAAAATTTTGACCTGTGCGTCCGCACACGCAGAGGAAGGCAATCTGCCTGTAGCATTGGCACGGCTTGTGTGCATGCACGCCAATGGAAAAATTACAACCTGTGCGTACGCACAGACCTGTGTGCACGCACACGTTAGGGAGATCAGTCTGTTGGGGGTACTGGCACAGGTTGTGCGAGTGAACAGACCTTTTTATGTTTTGACAGATGTGCGTATGCACACCTCTATGCGTACGCACACTTTTAAAATTTTTCCTGGGCGTGCAGACGCACACACCCTGTTTCTCAAATTATACTTTGTTTTCAACTATTTCACCTTTCCGATGTGGTTATAAGCTTCTATAACACCTTTTTAAGACTTTTGGGCATATTCTTGGGTGCTCAAACATGAGAAATGGTTCAAGGGTTTTAGATAATATTATTTGGGAAAAAGTTAGCAAATGGAGTACTAGGTTTCGGTTGTATTGGGGAAGGTTTGATGATGTGTGATGGATGGTTGATGAATGAAATGCGAAATCAAGGAACTGAAATGTGAATGAACAGTGGTTGGAAACGAGTCTAGGACTCTGAATGAAGTGATAGATCCATCTTGTACTGAAAATGTTTTGAAAACCACAGTACCAATTTTTCATTGAGATTATGAGACGTTATGCGCCCGGCAGGGGCCGAGGTTGTATCCTGCCTGTCGTGGTAGTGGCGGCGGCGTAAGGGCGGTGGTTCGTCCCGCTTGCGCTTAGATATGAGGTCGGTGGCAATAGATCCTGCTCGCATCCCTTCGGATCATCAGAGCGTACAGGCGCAAAACCCTGGATAGTGATCCGAGCACTATATCTCGGGGGTTCCCATACCATGAATCCCAAGGGCAACATCTCCATGGAGATGTGTCGGGTTGGCAGTTGAATCGACAATGTGATATTACAGACAGTAGGGCAGGCATTCATCATGTGCATCTTCTACCTTTTTGTATGCTTTGCCGACTTGATATTGTTTTCCCTATTTGTTTAACATGTCTAATTGCTACTTGTATTAATTGTTGTATATGCCTTGATGAGCGGATAATTTATACGCTTTTTGGCATTATTTTTAGTGTGTTTTTAGTATGTTTTAGTTAGTTTTTATTATATTTTTATTAGTTTTTATTTAAAATTCACTTTTCTGGACTTTACTATGAATTTTTGTGTTTTTTTGTGATTTCAGGTATTTTCTGGCTGAAATTGAGGGACCTGAACAAAAATCCGATTCAGAGGCTAAAAAGGACTGCAGATGCTGTTAGATTCTGACCTTCCTGTACTCGAAGTAGATTTTCTAGAGCTACAGAAGCCCAATTGGCGCGCTCTCAATTGCGTTAGAAAGTAGACATCCTGGGCTTTCCAGCAATGTATAATAATCCATACTTTGCCCGAGATTTGATGGCCCAAACAGGCGTTCCAAGTCAGCTCAAGAATTCTGGCGTAAAACGCCGGAACTGGCACAAAAATAGGAGTTAAACGCCCAAAATGGCACAAAAGCTGGCGTTTAGCTCCAAGAAGAGTCTCTACATGAAAATGCTTCAATGCTCAGCCCAAGCACATACCAAGTGGGCCCGGAAGTGGATTTTTATGTCATTTACTCATCTTTGTAAACCCTAAGCTACTAGTTCTCTACAAATAGGACCTTTTGCTATTGTATTTTACATCATGGAGTCTTTTGATCACTTTAGATCTTTTGATCATGTTTTTATGATTGAACCCTCTTTGGGAGGCTGGCCATTCGGCCATGCCTAGACCTTGTTCTTATGTAATTTCAACGGTGGAGTTTCTACACACCATAGATTAAGGTGTGGAGCTCTGCTGTACCTCGAGTATTAATGCAATTACTATTGTTCTTCTATTCAATTCAGCTTATTCTTGTTCTAAGATATCACTTGTCCCTCAACTTGATGAATGTGATGATCCGTGACACTCATTATCATTCTCACCTATGAACGTGTGCCTGACAACCACCTCCGTTCTACCTTAGATTGAGTGGATATCTCTTGGATCCCTTAATCGGAATCTTCGTGGTATAAGCTAGAATTGATGGCAGCATTCAAGAGAATCTGGAAGGTCTAAACCTTGTCTGTGGTATTCTGAGTAGGATTCAAGGATTGAATGACTGTGACGACCTTCAAACTCGCGATTGTGGGGCGTTAGTGACAGACGCAAAAGAATCACCGGATTCTATTCCGACATGATCGAGAACCGACAGCTGAATAGTCGTGCTGTGACAGAGGGCGTTGAACATTTTTACTGAGAGGACGGGACTGTAGCCATTGACAACGGTGATGGCCAACATACAACTTGCCATGGAAAGGAGTAAGAAGGATTGGATGAAGACAGTAGGAAAGTAGAGAGACAGAAGGGACAAAGCATCTCCATACAAGCATCTCCATACGCTTATCTGAAATTCTCACCAATGAATTACATAAGTATCTCTATCTTTATCTTTATGTTTTATTCATCATCCATAACCATTTGAGTTTGCCTGACTAAGATTTACAAGATGACCATAGCTTGCTTCATACTAACAATCTCCGTGGGATCGACCCTTACTCGCGTAAGGTTTATTACTTGGACGACCCAGTGCACTTGCTGGTTAGTTGTGTGAAGTTGTGATAAAGAGTTGAGATTTCAATTGTGCGTACCATGTTGATGGCGCCATTGATGATCACAATTTCATGCACCAAGTTTTTGGCGTCGTTGCCGGGGATTGTTTGAGTTTGGACAACTGACGGTTCATCTTGTTGCTTAGATTAGGTATTTTTCAGAATTTTTAAGAATGAATTCTAGTGTTTCAAGGTGATGTTCTTATCATCACCAAAGCTGATTGATCTTCATAAATTTAGCTCTTGAATGCAATGTTCTGCTGAAGCTTGGCTAGCCATATCTAATTTCTTTAGACTGAAGCTTTAGACTAACATTGCATGATTCCTGGAATTCTCATTAAGAATTTTGATAAATAATTTTGAATCTCTTTATTTTCCTTTTCCATATAATTTTCGAAAAATCCAAAAAATAAAATTTACAAAATCATAAAAATAAAAAATAATTTCATATTTCTTGTTTGAGTCTAGTGTCTCATTTTAAGTTTGGTGTCAATTGCATGTTTCTGTTCTTCTTGCATTTTTCATGTGTCTTCAGTGATCTTCAAGTTGTTCTTGATGATTTCATTGCTCTGATCTTTAAATTCTCTTGTCTTGAGTGTTTTGTTGTTTCTCATATGCATTCTCAATTTGTTAAGTGTCAGTAGTATACAAACTTCTAAGTTTGGTGTCTTGCATGCATTGTTTATTTAATTTTAGTTGCATTTTAATTATTCGTCATCATTAAAAATCCAAAATTTTTTTTGTCTTTTCAAGTCAATAATACAGAGAATTGAAGATTCAGAACATACAGCAGAGGAATTACACGGAAAAAGCTGGGCGTTCAAAATGCCCAGTGAGGAAGGAATACTGTCGTTTAAACGCCAGCCAGGGTGCCTGGCTGGGCGTTTAATGCCCAAAAGGGTAGCATTTTGGGTGTTAAACGCCAGAATGGATACCATTCTGGGCGTTTAACGCCAGGATGGCACAAGAGGGAAGATTTTGTCTTCAATCCAAATTTTTTTTCAAGTTTTCATAATTTTTCAAAATCAAATCTTTTTCAAATCATATCTTTTCAATCATATATTTTCAAAATCAATTTCTTTCCACTTTTCAAAAATACTTGCTAACAATTAATGATTTGATTCAACATTTCAAGTATGTTGCCTTTTCTGTTGAGAAAGGTTTAAATGTATGAATCATATCTTTTCTTGTTAGCCAAGTCATTAATTTTCAAAATCAAATCTTTTTTTTAAATTGTTTTTCAAATCATATCTTTTCAATCATATCTTTTTAAAACCATAACTTTTCAATCATATCTTTTTAATCATATCTTTTTCAAAATAGTTTTCAATCATATCTTTTTTATTTCTAATTTCAAAATCTTTTTCAAAAATCACTTTATTTCTTTTTCAATCTTAGTTTTCGAAAATCATCAATCAAATTTTCAAAATTTCTTTCTTTAATTTTCGAAAATTCTTCCCCTCTTCTCACATCCTTCTATTTATGGACTAACACTCCTACTCAATGCACAATTCGAACTCTATCCCTCTTGATAAGTTCGACTTCTTCTACATCCTCCTTCTATTCTTCTTTTCCTCTGACACCTCAAGGAATCTCTATACTGTGACATAGAGGATTCCATACTTCCTTGTTCTCTTCTCTTTCATATGAGCAGGACCAAAGACAAAAGCATTCTTGTTGAGACTGACCCTGAACCTGAAAGGACCTTGAAGCGAAAGCTAAGAGAAGCTAGAGCACTACTCTCTGTAGAGGACCTAACAGAAATCTTCAAACTAGAAGAAGACATGGCAGCCGAAAACAACAAAAATGCTAACAATGCAAGGAAGGTGCTGGGTGACTTTACTGCACCTACTCCCGACTTCTATGGGAGAAGCATCTCTATCCCTGCCATTGGAGCAAACAACTTTGAGCTTAAGCCTCAATTAGTTTCTCTAATGCAACAGAATTGTAAGTTCCATGGACTTCCATTGGAAGATCCTCATCAATTTTTAGCTGAGTTATTACAAATCTGTGACATTGTCAAGACCAATGGGGTTGACCCTAAGGTCTACAGACTTATGCTATTCCCTTTTGCTGTAAGAGACAGAGCTAGGATATGATTGGACTCACAACCTAAAGAAAGCCTGAACTCTTGGGAAAAGCTAGTCAATGCCTTCTTGGCAAAGTTCTTTCCACCTCAAAAATTGAGTAAGCTTAGAGTGGAAGTCCAAACCTTTAGACAGAAGGAAGGTGAATCCCTCTATGAAGCTTAGGAAAGATACAAACAATTGATCAGAAAGTGTCCTTCTGACATGCTTTCTGAATGGAGCATCATAGGTATCTTTTATAATGGTCTGTCTGAACTGTCTAAGATGTCATTGGATAGCTCTGCTGGAGGATCTCTTCATCTGAAGAAGACGCCTGTAGAAGCTCAAGAACTCATTGGAATGGTTGTAAATAACCAATTCATGTACACTTCTGAAAGGAATCCTGTGAACAATGGGACGAATCAGAAGAAAGGAGTTCTTGAGATTGACACTCTGAACGCCATATTGGCTCAGAATAAAATATTGAC
>NC_029780.3:84487462-84492542 GCF_000817695.3 Arachis duranensis
TCTGGAATGCAAGCTGCACCAGGCAGTACTAAGGATGCTTCATCTGAAGAAGAAGCTTATGATCCTGAGAACCCTTTAATGGAAGAAGTGAATTACATAGGAGAACCCTATGAAAACACCTATAATCCTTCATGGAGAAATCACCCAAATCTCTCATGGAAGGATCAACAGAGACCTCAACAAGGTTTCAACAACAATAATGGTGGAAGAAACAAGTTTGGCAATGGCAAGCCTTTTCCATCATCTTCTCAGCAACAGACAGAGAATTCTAAGCAGAGCCACTCTGACTTAGCAACCATGGTCTCTGATCTAATCAAAGCCACTCAAAGTTTCATGACTGAAACAAGGTCCTCCATTAGAAACTTAGAGGCACAAGCGGGTCAGCTGAGCAAGAAAATTATTGAACTTCCTCCTAGTACTCTTCCAAGCAATACAGAAGAGAATCCAAAAGGAGAGTGCAAAGCCATTAACATGACCCACATGGCCGAACTTGGAGAGGAGAAAGAGGCAGTGAGCACCACTGAGGAAGACCTCAATGGACGTCCACTAGCCTCCAATGAGTTCCCTAATGAGGAACCATGGGAATCTGAGGCTCACACTGAGACCATAGAGATTTCATTAGATTTACTTCTGCCATTCATGAGCTCTGATGAGTATTCTTCCTCTGAAGAGGATGAAGATGTCACTGAAGAGTAAGTTTCTAAATACCTTGGAGCAATCATGAAGCTAAATGACAAGTTATTTGGTAATGAGACTTGGGAGGATGAACCCCCTTTGCTCACCAAAGAACTGGATAACTTGACTAGGCAGAAATTACCTCAAAAGAGACAGGACCCTGGGAAGTTCTCAATACCTTGTATTATAGGCACCATGACCTTTGAGAAGGCTCCGTGTGACCTAGGGTCAAGCATAAACCTCATGACTCTCTCTGTAATGGAGAAGCTAGGGATCTTTGAGGTGCAAGCTGCAAGAATCTCACTAGAGATGGCAGACAATTCAAGAAAACAAGCTTATGGACTTGTAGAGGATGTTCTGGTAAAGATTAAAGACCATTACATCCCTGCTGATTTTATAGTCCTAGAGACTGGGAAGTGCAAGGATGAATCCATCATCCTTGACAGACCCTTCCTAGCCACAGCAAAGGCTGTGATTGATGTTGACAGAGGAGAATTGATCATTCAAGTGAATGAAGAATCCTTTGTGTTTAAGGCTCAAGGATATCCCTCTGTAACCTTGGAGAAGAAGCATGAAGAGCTTCTCTCAAGACAGAGTCAAACAGAGCCCCCACAGTCAAACTCTAAGTTTGGTGTTGGGAGGCCACAACCAAATTCTAAGTTTGGTGTTGAACCCCCACATTCAAACTCTAAGTTTGGTGTTGGGAGGTTCCAACATTGCTCTGAGTATATGTGAGGCTCCATGAGAGCCCACTGTCAAGCTACTGACATTAAAGAAGCGCTTGTTGGGAGGCAACCCAATGTTATATTTATCTATTTTCCATTGTTATTTTATGTTTTCTGTAGGTTGATGATCATGGGAAGTCACAAAATCAATTGAAAAAGCAAAAACAGAATGAAAAATAGAAAGAAAAACAGCACACCCTGGAGGAAAATTTGCTGGCATTTAAACACCAGTGAAGATAGCAAATGGGCGTTTAACGCCCAGTCTGGCACCATTCTGGGCGTTTAATGCTAGAAAGGGGCATCAGACTGGCGTTAAACACCAGGAAGGGGCAAGAAGCTGGCGTTAAACTCCAGAAATGGGCACCAGCCCGGTGTTTAACACCAGAATTGGCAAAAAGAGCATTTGTGCTCGCCACTTGGTGCAGGGATAAATTTTCCTTGACACCTCAGGATCTGTGGACCCATAGGATCCCCACCTACCCCACCACTTTCTCTTTTCTTCACCCATTCACCAATCACCTCAATACCTCTTCCCTAAAAACCCCTCACTTATCAAATCCCACTATTCTCTTCACCATTCACATCCATCCTTCATAAAACCCCACCTACCTCACCATTCAAATTTAAACCACTTTCCCCCCCCAAACCCACCCATACATGACCGAACCCTACCCCTCTCTTCACCCCTATATATACCCATCTTCACTCCTTCATTTTCACACAACTTAAACTACCCATCTTCACTCCTTCATTTTCACACAACTTAAACACTACTTCTCCCTCTTGGCCGAACCACAAAGCCACCTCCATCTCCTCTATTTCTTCTTCTACTCTATTCTTCCTTCTTTTGCTCGAAGACGAGCAAACCTTTTAAGTTTGGTGTGGTAAAAGCATTGCTTTCTGTTTTTCCATAACCATTTATGGCATCTAAAGCCGAAGAAACCTCTAGAAAGAGGAAAGGGAAGGCAAAAGCTTCCACCTCCGAGTCATGGGAGATGGAGAGATTCATCTCAAAGGTGCATCAAGACCACTTCTATGAAGTTGTGGCCATGAAGAAGGTGATCCCCGAGGTCCCTTTCAAACTCATCATAGACATTTGTGAAGAGGGCGCTCAATGGAAGAGAGATTCAAGAGGGAAGCCGGTTCAACTGAGAAGGCATGACCTCAAGCCCGTGGCTAGGGGATGGTTGGAGTTTATCCAATGCTCAATCATTCCCACTAGCAATCGGTCCGAAGTTACTATAGACCGAGCTATCATGATTCATAGCATCATGATTGGAGAGGAAGTAGAAGTTCATGAGGTTATATCCCAAGAACTTTATAAGGTGGCGGACAAGTCCTCTACCTTGTCAAGGTTAGCCTTCCCTCATCTCATTTGTCACCTCTGTTATTCAGTCGGAATTGACATAGAGGGAGACACCCTTATTGACGAGGACAAGCCCATCACTAAGAAAAGGATGGAACAAACAAGAGGTCCCACTCATCATGAAATCTCTGAGATGTCTCAAGGGGTGCACCTTCCTCCACAAAACTATTGGGATCAAATCAACACCTCCTTAGGAGAATTGAGTTCCAACATGGGACAACTAAGGGTGGAGCACCAAGAACATTCCATTCTCCTCCATGAAATTAGAGAAGATCAAAGAATCATGAGAAAGGAGCAACAAAAGTAAGGAAGAGACATTGAGGAGCTCAATCACTCCATAAGATCTTCAAGAGGAAGAACAAGCCGCCATCATTAAGGTGGACCCATTCTTTAATCTCCTTGTTCTTTATTTTTCTATTTTTTGAATATTATGCTTTATGTTTTATTTATGTTTGTGTTTTATGATCATTAGTGTCTTAGTGTCTATGCCTTAAAGTTATGAATGTCCCATGAATCCATCACCTTTCTTAAATGAAAAATGTTCTTAATTGAAAAAGAGAAGAATTGCATGAATTTTGAATTTTATAACAGATTAATTATTTTGATGTGGTGGCAATACTTTTAATTTCTGAATGTATGCTTAAACAGTGCATATGTCTTTTGAATTTGTTATTCATGAATGTTGGCTCTTGAAAGAATGATGAAAAAGGAGACATGTTACTGAGGATCTGAAAAATCATAAAAATGATTCTTGAAGCAAGAAAAAGCAGTGAAAAAAAAGAAAAAGAAAAAAAATAAAGTCATGATCCAAGGCAAAAAGAGTGTGCTTAAGAACCCTGGACACCTCTAATTGGGGACTCTAGCAAAGCTGAGTCAAAATCTGAAAAGGTTCACCCAGTTATGTGTCTGTGGCATGTATCTATCCGGTGGTAATACTGGAAGACAGAGTGCTTTGGGCCACGGCCAAGACTCATAAAGTAGCTGTGTTCAAGAATCATCACACTTAACTAGGAGAGTCAATAACAGTATCTGGATTCTGAGTTCCTATAGAAGCCAATCATTCTGAATTTCAAAGGATAGAGTGAGATGCCAAAACTGTTCAGAGGCAAAAAGCTACAAGCCCCGCTCATCTAATTAATACTGATCTTCATAGATGTTTTTAGAATTCATTGCATATTCTCTTCTTTTTATCTTATTCGATTTTCAGTTGCTTGGGGACAAGCAACAATTTAAGTTTGGTGTTGTGATGAGCGGATAATTTATACGCTTTTTGGCATTGTTTTTAGTGTGTTTTTAGTATGTTTTAGTTAGTTTTTATTATATTTTTATTAGTTTTTATTTAAAATTTACTTTTCTGGACTTTACTATGAGTTTGTGTGTTTTTCTATGATTTCAGGTATTTTCTGGCTAAAATTGAGGGACCTGAGCAAAAATTCGATTCAGAGGCTAAAAAGGACTGCAGATGCTGTTGGATTCTGACCTCCCTGCACTCGAAGTGGATTTTCTAGAGCTACAGAAGCCCAATTGGTGCGTTCTCAATTGCGTTGGAAAGTAGATATTCTGAGCTTTCTAGCAATGTATAATAGTCCATACTTTTCCCGAGATTTGATGGCCTAAATAGGCGTTCCAAGTCAGCTCAAGAATTCTGGCGTAAAACGCCGGAACTGGCACAAAAATGGGAGTTAAACGCCCAAACTGGTACAAAAGCTGGCGTTTAACTCCAAGAAGAGTCTCTACACGAAAATACTTCAATGCTCAGCCCAAGCACACACCAAGTGGGCCCGGAAGTGGATTTTTATGTCATTTACTCATCTTTGTAAACCCTAAGCTACTAGTTCTCTACAAATAGGACCTTTTGCTATTGTATTTTACATCCTGGAGTTTTTTGATCACTTTAGATCTTTTGATCATGTTTTTATGATTGAACCCTCTTTGGGAGGCTGGCCATTCGGCCATGCCTAGACCTTGTTCATATGTATTTTCAACGGTGGAGTTTCTACACACCATAGATTAAGGTGTGGAGCTCTGCTATACCTCGAGTATTAATGCAATTACTATTGTTCTTCTATTCAATTCAACTTATTTTTGTTCTAAGATATCACTTGTTCCTTAACTTGATGAATGTGATGATCCGTGACGCTCATCATCATTCTCACCTATGAACGTGTGCCTGACAACCACCTCCGTTCTACCTTAGATTAAGTGGATATCTCTTGGATCCTTTAACCGGAATCTTCGTGGTATAAGCTAGAATTGATGGCGGCATTCAAGAGAATACGGAAGGTCTAAACCTTGTCTGTGGTATTCTAAGTAG
>NC_029780.3:84492717-84503417 GCF_000817695.3 Arachis duranensis
GCGTTGAACATTTTCACTGAGAGGATGGGAGGTAGCCACTGACAACGGTGAAACCCTACATACAGCTTGCCATGGAAAGGAGTAAGAAGGATTGGATGAAGACAGTAGGAAAGCAGAGAGACGGAAGGGACAAAGCATCTCCATACACTTATATGAAATTCTCACCAATGAATTACATAAGTATCTCTATCTTTATTTTATGCTTTATTCATAAATCATCTATAACCATTTGAATCTGCCGGACTGAGATTTACAAGATGACCATAGCTTGCTTCATACCAACAATCTCCATGGGATCGACCCTTACTCGCGTAAGGTTTATTACTTGGACGACCCAGTGCACTTGCTGGTTAGTTGTGCGAAGTTGTGATAAAGAGTTGAGATTGCAATTGTGCGTACCATGTTGATGGCGCCATTGATGATCACAATTTTGTTTACCATGCCTCTACTTGTGTTTTACTTGTATTGTATATACTTGTGCTTTGACTGGGGTTGAGGAGGTTCGGAAGGCGATGGCGATGGGATCGCATGGCGGATCGGTTGGTGAAGGCTGTGGGACAGCAGTGTTTGATTAAAATAGAAATCCCCCAAGATAGAATACCCTTATATAGTACTACGGGTTAAGTTGTGTTAATGAATTCCTTTTATGCTGATTTGGTTTAGAATGCTTTAAGTTTGAATTATTGTGATGGATATGGAGTCTAGGATTGCCTTTGGCATCCTGGGGTCTTATATCTTGCATCACCAGGTACTGTTACCATATTGAAAACCTCCGGTTCTCATACCATATTTCTGTTGTATTTTTCAGATGCAGGTCGCAACCCACCTCAGTGAGTTGTCTGATTGGTAACAGGAGCGGAGGATCTGAATACTCTTTTGGAGTCTTTTGATTTATTATGTATATGTCTTTCACTTTTGTGTTTTGTTTTGCTAAGAGGCTTGTATTTGAGAGAACAAAAACTTATATAAGCTGTGTTTTACTGTCTGGTTTCATTCATGGTCTGTATATGGCTAGCCGGCTTAAACTTCGCTAGTCGTGGATAGTGTCTTATGATATTATACTATTATACTATGATGTTTTGTTATTCTATATCTGATCTTATGTGTTAAGTCAGTAGCTTCGTTAGTACGTTTTGCGCTTTTGAAATCCTATTTTTGTGCTATATTCTTCATCGGGCTTCTAGATATTATTAATTCCTTCTATATAATATATGTAAAAGCTTAGAACTGTCGTAACCTTTGATTAACCTTTGCTTTACGACGCGAGGTAAGGCTTAGGCTAATTAGGGTGTTACAGACCTCGTGAATGGAGATTCTTGAAGAATTATCTTGTGGAATTTGTCATTGGAAACGTCTCTCATGGTGTTAAAACTCGGTCTTCAACTAGAAAGGCAAGTGAAGAATCAAACATTGCTCTTCTCTCTCAAATGGAGCCTCAGAATGTCAAGGAAGCCCTTGATGACCCTTCTTGGGTAAAGGCAATGGAGGGTGAGCTTCAGGAGTTTTAGAAGAACCAAGTTTGGACATTGGTTCCAAGGCCGAATAGAAAAAAAGTGACCGGCACCAAGTGAATATTTCAGAACAAGCTAGGAGAGGATGGTAGCATTGCAAGAAACAAAGTAAGGCTAGTGGCACAAGGATAAGACCAAGAAGAAGGAATAGACTTTGATGAATTCTTTGCCTCTGTTGCCCAAATGGAAGCCATAAGACTTCTTTTAGCTTATGCTGCTTTTTGTGGTTTTAAATTATATCAAATGGATATGAAATGTGCATTCTTAAATGGTGTGATAGATAGAGAAGTGTATGTGGAGTAGCCACCTGGATTTGAAAATAAAGAATCTCCTAACCATGTTTTCAAATTATCAAAAGTTCTCTATGGTTTAAGACAAGCTCCTAGAGCTTGGTATAAGAGGCTTAACTCTTTTCTTTTGAAAAATGGTTTTCAAAGAGGCACTACAGACACTACTCTATTTATCAACAATTCTAATAATTCTTTCATACTAGTCCAAATCTATGTTGATGATATTATTTTTAGATCAGCAATGAATCCCTTTGTACAGAATTTGGAAAACTCATGACAAGTGAATTTGACATGAATATGATGGGTGAACTTCATTTTTTCCTTGGGCTTCAAATTAAGTAAACTGAAAATGGTATTTTTATTCATCAAGAGAAGTATGCCAAAGAATTCGGAGCCATATATGACTTGTTTTCTTAATTTATAATTAAAAAAATCGTTGAAGAAGCCTTATTTATTGTCGGTGTATTTTTGTGTATTTTTATATATTGTTTGTAAATCTATATACTCTTTTGGAGGCGATGGCATAGATTTAAAACGTGTATTTTAAAAATTTTAAAAGGAAAGTTTAGAGGAGGGTACAGTGAACTCTATAATTTTTATAGAATTCGCTGTGGGGTGCGGCGAACTTGCCCAAATACAAAAAAAAAAAACAGCATTTCAGTCAATAAAGTTCAGACATGAATTTTGGAAAAATAAATATTTTTTTTATAATTTATATTAGAAAAAAAAATCCTATTGTGTTGCTGTGTATTTGGTATTTTGTCTTTTGTGTTTTATGTAACAAGTTTATTGTGTTAAGCTCTTACTTTAAAAAAGAAATATATAAATTTTTTAATCTAAAATTTTGTAACAATATACATAGAAATGTATTGAAGGTAAATATAAATTTTTAAAGAAAAACATAAAAAATAAATAAATAAATATTTTGAAAATAAACACAAAACTTTTGTGAGGATAAACATATAAATTTTATGACGATAAAATTTTTGAGAGTAAACACATAAATTGTTGAAGAGAAGTATTGGAAGAAAACATAAAATTGCTTTAACATTAAGACAAAAAAAATTTTAATAATAAATATACAAATTTTATAACGAAAATTTGAAGGTAAATACAAATTTTTGAAAAAAAACATAGGAAGTAAACATTCAAATATTTTGGTGGTAAATATAAAAATTTTATGATAATAAACATAAAAAGGTTTTGAAGATAAATACACAAGTTTTTGAAGATAAATATAGGAAGTAAATATTAATATTAATTAGAGAAATACATAGATTTTGTGATGATAAATAAAAAAAAAAAACTTTTGAAAGTAAGCACACATTGTTTTTAAGAAAGAAATATAAGAAGCAAATATAAACATTTATTGACAATAAATAAAAAAATGTTGTAATGTTAACACAATTTTTTTTAAGATAGACAAAATTTTTTTAAAAAGAACATAGGAAGTAAACACATAATTTTTTTTATAAACATATAAATTCATATTTAAGTTACATCTGATTTTATTCAATTAAAATTTTTGTTATTCTTTTGTATTATATATTCAACTAAAAGTTTGTACTTTTTAAAATAATTTATGTGTTTTTTAACTTAAAATTATGTTTTTGTATAATTAAACTTAAAAAAGTTAATTTATTTGAATGAAATTTTTTATTTTTAAAGAAAAATATAAGAAGATATAAAAATTATTTTGTACTAATAACAAAATATGCAAATAAGAAAAGGATAAAAATTAACATATATGAAAAGCTTTCTAAAAAACTATTTAGGAGTTTATAGAGAAGTTAAAAAATGACTTCTCTCATAATACTTCTACTTTTCATTATATTTCTATAAAATAAGTATTTTTAGAGTTAAAAATCTAAACACAAAATAATTTATTTATAAATTACTTTTAACAGAATTATTTATTGTTTAAGTTATTTTATAAAAAAGAGTTTAATTAAGTTAGTTACCCAAATTGGACCTTAATAAAATGAATAGGATGATAATTATAAGATTTGAATTGCAGAATTCACAAGTATGTATGAATAATTTGTTTATTAAAAATATTTTTTTATTTTTTTGGTGACTTATTAAAAATATTTATTTATGTAGTATGACTATATTTTGTTAGAAAAAATGATTATAACTCATATTTGTAAATTTAAAAAGAGTAAATCACAAAAATTATCTTCGAATTTAAAAAAATAATATCACTCTCCTAATTATTAATCTTTTATTGTCGAAATTGAATTTCCAGTAGGTTTAGAAAGTAGTGATTAATTGTTTTAGCTTAAGAAAATATTCAAAGGTGAATGATGGAAAAAAAAGAAAAAAGAAAACACGCTCAAATAAAATTCTTTATTCTCAGAAAAAACACAAACTATTTACTTTATCCTCTCTATTCGTCTCTCTTATACAGAAACACATTTTCTTGCAGGCAATACTTTCTTTGTGTGCTGAGCTGAGTAAACTAATCACCCAACCCAACACGGAAGAACACGAACGAAAATGGCATAAACAAATCAACACACAGATCCCAAAGCTCCAACCTCATCTCATCAAAATCCCAATTCTTTTCTCTCTTTTCTCAACCCCCGAAATTGCTCCCAATCAATGTCTCGAATACTCTTCACTACATGGAACAAGCACAGAAACAAGCTTCATCCCAACCCAAAAATCCTTTCTTCTTCTCCTTCTTCTTCTTCACATGCCTACTTCGCCCTTTCGCCCCATCATCATCATCAGCAGCAGCAGCGTCACCGCGTCCTCACCAACACCAGCACTTTCTTGTTCTACCATAGGCTACTCCAGCACCGCCAAAAATGGGGCCGTGGAGGCTCGGACGACCCGATTACCCGGTCCAGGAGGATCCGAGCCGATCCGAATTGCCCACGCTGCTCCAGGGACATGATTGTAATTGACAACCTCAAGCTATCAACTCGCCAGGGAGGTCACCAATTCAATGGTACTGTGAACCTTTGCCCCAACTGTAACGCTGCCTATTACTTCAGCCCTTATGGCGTTGCGCCTCTTCAAGGTAGCTTTTTGGAGATTGGGGCTCAGAGGGTCTCTGAAAAAAACGATCTTGATGATGATGATGATGTTGATTTTGATTCTACTAAGGTGCCTAGGAGAATCAATGGGTTTGGTGGTAGAGTGTTGAATAGTAATGGTGGTGGTGGTGGTGATGGGGATAGTAATGCACCTGGTTCAGGTGATGGGAATGGTGGTGGTGGTGGTGTTGCTGTGCATAGTCCTCCAGGGCCACCTTTTGCTCCTGGTGTTAATGTTATAAGGGCTTCTGGGCCCCGAGAAGGTGGTTCCGGTGGCAGCAGTGGAAGTGAGAAGAGTTCATGGGGTGGTTCCAATTTGGGGAGGGACTTGCCAACTCCAAAAGAGATTTGTAAGGGTCTTGACAAGTTTGTAATTGGTCAGGACAGGGCCAAAAAGGTATTTTCCATATGTGCCTGACATTTTTTATGGTTGAATCATGCCCAAATTTGTTAACTCTGTTTGTATTCATGCTTTGTTTAGTGTGTTAATGATTATTTTGCTCCAAATTATCAGTACTCAAAGTACATTGGATCCTATGCTAATCATGTTTGTCTATAAATTTACACATCATGATACGATGAGAAGATGGATTCTATGCAAAATGATATTTGTGTATAAATTTAGTTTCACTCTTTTTGTATGGTGCCTGAGTGGAAGAGGGGGAAATGCTCAGAGTTATAAGTTACTGTTAATGCATTTTACTAAGTTGTGGACATTGGCTATATAATCATTAATTGTGTATATATATTTTTGCTGTTGAAGGTTCTATCAGTAGCTGTTTATAACCACTACAAAAGAATATACCATGCTTCTCAACAGAAAGGGTAAGTTTTTTCAGTTTTCCTTCCATTTTCTTGGTTCTATTCCTTTGTGGAACAGTAGTTGATGCTGCTGAGATCAATTACTTGCCCCCTCTATTAATGTTTCCTTGCCCTACACCCTTCCAGGAGATTCTGTTCATCATATCATTTATATAATGTCATCTTCAAATTCTTTTATCATAATTGTTTTCTCTGACTGAATTGACTGATTTTTACACTAGGTCAGAGGCTGATTCTGGAATTCCAGAAGGATTAGATAATGATGATGTCGAGCTGGAAAAGAGTAATGTTCTCTTGATGGGTCCAACAGGGTCCGGTATGAAGTTCTCAGCAACCACCTTTTTTTCCTTCTTGAATTTTAAGCATGGATTCATTATGTCCATGACGTTTGCTCTGTCATCTTGTATCCAAAATTACATGACTTTTATGCTGATCTAACTTCCATCAAATAGGGAAGACATTACTTGCTAAGACGCTAGCTCGGTTCGTGAATGTTCCATTTGTCATTGCTGATGCAACAACCTTAACTCAGGCAAGTATGTATTCATTGATGAAGTCATTTTAAAATTTGGTAGCTTAAGAGTTGAGTGGAAGGAAGTTATGAAATGACAATGTTCTATTCATTTTCCTGTCTGAAAATCTGAATTTTCAAGTTATTGAGTAAAAAGATTGAATTTAACTTTGAAGCTTTTTTTTTTTGAAAGAAAAAGAACAAAAACTAAAAATTCATATGAACAATCTGGGTGGTCAATTTGTGTTAACCTATTTTTGACTTTAGGATTCAACTGCTGTCTCAAGTTTTCAGATTGTCGTTTATCTAAATGAAGAAATGTTTTTTTTGCAGGCTGGTTATGTTGGAGAAGATGTGGAATCAATATTGTATAAATTACTGGCGGTATGTGAATTATTCTGTAGGTTTATGATTTATTTTGGTTCTTACTTAGTTTTCTAGGAAGGAACCTTTTAGTGACTTTCCGAAAGAATCTTGCATGTCACCACTTCACTTAACAACAGCTGAAGTTTTTACAGGAATTTGTCTTCAACAATACCCACTTAACTTTATATAAGTTTTTAAGAACCTAATGTCTCTATGATTTGCTGGTAACAGCTTTTGTTAGCAATGCAGATTAATGCTATGATCTATGGGATATTCAAAAACACTGTAAACATCTGTTCCTTGGTTCTTGACATCTCATTCTTATGCTTTTAATTTCTTCTAAAAAGGCAGCAGAGTTCAATGTTCAAGCAGCTCAACAAGGGATAGTCTACATTGATGAAGTGGACAAGATAACTAAGAAGGTTTTTTGCTATCTTAATTTTCCAAGTTCATAGTTTTGCATCCATGATTACTTTTAACTGTTATATATATTACAGGCTGAGAGCTTAAATATTAGCCGAGATGTTTCAGGCGAGGGTACTGTGAGTAAACTTGGAAACTAATATCGGACTGCACTATTGATAATCAGTTTATCAATAAGTGAATGTTTCGGAAAATATAAGTATTTTGAACTTGGATTTATTCCTTACTTTGTAGGTAGTAAATGTTCCTGAGAAAGGAGCAAGGAAACATCCACGAGGTGATAATATACAGGTATGTTTCATATCCATGTGTGCACTTTGATCTGATGAGAATATTTTCTGACTTACATATCTTTTTTTTCTGTCTCGAGTCTTGAAAGGCTTTTGTGAGAGAAGAAAAGGAGGAGGGAATTTAATTTTGATTATTAAATATTTTTCACTCCTATAAAAAGCAATCGAAAGCACAAGTACAATACAACCGTCTTATTGTGTGATGAACACTAATGAATGTAAACACATAAGTGATTACTGATGGTTGAAGGATAATGATGGAGGAAATGTAGGATTGATATGAGAAATAGTTTCTTTAACTTTTTATCCACTTAGCAAGTAGTTGTTAATATTTTGTTAATGTGGGTCAGCTTCCATCATCTACTGCAGTATGAGTATAATTCCAGAAAGTCCCTAGATTTTTAAATAATTGTGCTATCATTTTTATGATATGCAGATCGACACAAAGAATATTCTTTTTATATGTGGAGGTGCCTTCATTGATCTTGAAAAAACAATTTCAGAGAGGTAAATATCTTTTTATTCCTGCCTAGTAAGACTCTCTGTCCAGATTTTTTACATATGCTTTGGTTCTCTCATAGTTTTAATTGAATTCAAATAATTTGTAAAATAAACAGACGACATGATTCTTCCATTGGTTTTGGAGCACCAGTTCGTGCCAATATGAGGACTGGTCAACTAACAAATGCAGCCATAGCATCATCTTTACTTGAGTCGGTGAGAATTTACTCTAATTACCTGACTCGGAAAACTTGTTCCCCTTCCTAGAAAACTAGATAATAGATAAACACTCATGCAGATAAAAGTTAACAGATTATGCACTTAAACTATTATGATTCAGTATACTTCCCACACTTCTCAGCAATTGAGAATCAGAAAATTAGATTAAAGAATGAAATTATTGCGGCCGACAACCTTCCAAATGCATCTAAAAGTTGCATTAGTAATTTCAGGTGGAAAGTGCTGATCTTATTGCATATGGTCTCATACCAGAGTTTATTGGACGATTTCCGATTTTAATTAGCTTGTCAGCTTTAACTGAAGAACAGCTTATGCAGGTATTCATTGCATATATTTCTTTCAATTTTATTGTAGCTTTTCCTGGTTTTTTTTAATAGTCTAGCGCTCCAAGGACTAATTCTGCTTGTTGTGTGCTGTGGTGAATGTTGATCATTTGGTTTTGTCACCACCAAAGCTACCGAATTTCTATTTTTGAGGACTATCTGCCACCGTATCTAGTAATTTTTTTTTTGCATGTTATTGGTTATTGTTTGATATTATAGAGTGCAATGGTGTCGTTTGATCCATATAGCCGATCCCACCTAGTGGGATAAGGCTTTGTTTTGTTGTTTGTGGGATTTAATACTATGTGGTGTATGACATGGGCAAGCACAAGGACAGAAATTTGCGTAGTGGTACAAGGGTCCTACAATAATAGCATTGGGAAGGAAAAAGATTCTCTAAAGTGAGGAAAATTGTAAAGTGACAAATTAAGGGGATTAATTACCATTGAATTTGTAATTTCTATCATGTGCGAGTCCCATTACCTTAATTCAAGGGTGATTAGGCTATCACTTTTTCACTTTACCAACTTTCTCACTTTAGAAGTGTTTGATCCCATTGGGAATATATATAGTTGAAAACCTGCCTAATTTAGGAAAGAGATTCTATTCTAGATTCTGCTCATACATCTAATCATATGACCGTTGAAATTTTGTTGGTTCTGCAGGTTCTCTCAGAACCGAAAAATGCACTTTCTAAGCAGTACAAGAAATTATTTAGCATGAATAATGTAAGCAGTTTTCTCTATTCTCTCTCTGTATCAGATACTTGTGTATCTCTGTGGCATGAAAAACCAAGCCTATGTTATCATTGTCTTCCAAGCAACTAAATATGGGCATTTGCAGATACAAATGAAACTTTAAATTGGCTGAAATGATCAATTGATGTGTTTTCTATTCTATACTACTGGTTTGTCTAATAATGACTCGGACTTAATATTATATTTTCTTTCAAATTCTTGTAGAGTTAAGCTTCCCCTCATCCTTTTCAAGACACCTGTGGTCATCTAAAGTAATTGCTTGTTTCCCTATATATCTTCAAGCTTTTTCTTCCTTTAATCTTCTGATCTTGATTTAGCTTTCTCAATTCATCGTCTTCCCGTTACTTTTTCTACTAAACGTTAAACATGACTTTTCTACTAAACATTAAACATGACTTAATTCCTCTGCCAGACACATGGTGCGTGCTTTAGATTTTATGATCTTGTCAACATTTGGGGTTGGTATTTTTTTGGTCGAAACTGGTCAGAACTACTTGTTCGGAATGTTCAAAAATTTTTCTGTGCCATAATTCATAAAAGATTTTATACTTGTATAACCCTTCTCTTCAGGTCAAACTACACTTCACAGAGAAAGCTATGAGATTGATCGCCAAGAAAGCAATGGCAAAAAATACTGGCGCCAGGGGTTTAAGAGCCCTACTGGAAAACATTTTAACTGAAGCCATGTATGAGGTATGAAAATGTCTAACAATATATATCTTTAAATATATATGGCCATCTTTGAAGATCTGAGAGATTATCGGTCTATTTTTTTCTACTGATACATTGAATGCTTGTATGCAACAGATTCCAGATGTCAAGACAGGAAACGAACAGATTGATGCAGTTGTTGTCGATGAGGAATCAGTAGGATCAGTTAACGCCGTTGGTTGCGGAGGAAAAATTCTCCGCGGCGGAGGTGCTTTGGAGCGGTACCTTGCTAAGATGGAGGACTCAAAGGTATGATATTATAGCTCATTCTGGCTAAGAATGTTATATGTATCCTTTGGTGCCGGTCAAGACTTTAGAAACAGTTTAAACACGCGATTTTAGGTGCTTTGGTGTTGTTTGATCCATGTAACCGACCCAACTAGTAGCACAGGGCTTTAGTTGTTGTTACTCATCCATGTAACAAGCCCTTGTGAATGCATCATTTCAGAGTTGTTTCTTTCCATTTGCAGCACTATAAGAATGTGCTAAGGTTGTTCTGACACTTTTTGCCACATGAATTGTAGGTTAAGGGTGATGTAGCTGAATCTGACTTGCAAGATGGGGAACAAGAGATCACATCAAGGGCAATGAGCATGTAATGTTTATGTCTATACTTCATACCATAATAATCAAGATGTATAATGTCATTGTTATTGTTGTTTGTAAAAAGTATATTCATAAGTTGCTGTAATTATCCCTTGTATAACAGCATAGCTACATTGGATAGGAAGGAAATAGAAAGAAATGAAAGATGTAGCATTGCTAGTTTAGGCAGCACTTAATACAAAAGTTTAAGGGTTTTACTTTTCATTTAAATAAAAACCTGGCATTGTGCAATTTTAATTGACATTTTTTAAGTACCTAAGAATTATATTATTCCTAATAAATGAGTAATGAACCCCTTACAATA
>NC_029780.3:84503452-84518179 GCF_000817695.3 Arachis duranensis
TGATTGGTGTGGGGGATGGGGGAATGATCATTTATTCATATTATAGTAAATTTGAGCGTGATCTCAAATCCAGTAACACGGCAAGTCATATTGGTCAAAATTTTAATTAGTTTCATATTTATAGATTCATTCTTTTGTATTATACATGTTTTGACTCTTAATAATATCAATTTATTATAGTAGACAGTCATTTTTGTATGCAAACAATTAAAAAAAGTTGACTTGCGATATCATCATCCATAAACTGAATATCGTCATTCATATTGTTAGGAATGTTTCGTTAGCATGATATATTATTACTTAATTCCAAAATCACTCCATTCGTTGCTTTTGTTATTGTCATTTTTTACTGTGAATGAATTAATGTTGTTGAATACAAATTGTCTTAGATATATGAATTGTATTAGAAAATGTACTAAGTGATAATGAAAGATCAAGGGATGGTTAAGATTATCAGTTATTTAAAGGATATAAAATCACTTGAAATTAGCATGATTATATAGTTTAATCTCAATTTTTTTTATAAAATTTAGAATTTAATTTTTATGCACGACAAATAAGAGTTTTATCCAGATATCCAATTCTGTATTCTCAGTCTCACATTATTAAAAGTAACTAAATTTCAAATCTATTTTTTAAAATGTCATCTAATCATGAATTTGATTGAATTTTCGATAGAGTAAAATACATTGTCATACATCAAAATTAAACTATAAAATTTAAGTCTAACAATATACTTCAAACACTCATCTTAGATTAATCAGTATACCTAATCACTTGTCTCACTGTACCATCAATAGCTTATAAGATGGGAAGATAAAATGAGAATGAATGGTGAGACCATTATGCAAAACAAAATTATTAAAGCCTTGTCTAATTGCCTTTATTGCCAGAGATAAATTTCTCAGCTTCTGAGCGGGTCGGAAGTGCTGGAATTGCTCCCTTCTGTGTTGTACATATTGCTCCACAAGCATTGGAAAATGTCAAAGCCTCTCTCAAATTTTGCTCCTTCTATAGAGAGAAAGATGAAGACAATGTTATTGTCTCCCTAGTATTACCATAATTATTTATGGTGTGTGTGTCTGAGAGAGAGAGAGAGAGAGAGAGAGAGAGAGAGAGAGAGAGAGAGCTGAGAACCCTGTTACCCTTCCTTTAAATTTCTGCAGTCAAACAATACATGTCCAAATATGTGTAGTTTTGATCAAAAGTAATGTCTTAATTCAATTAGAAAATTAAATGCTTTTTTTTTTCATTTTCTAATTAATTCAGATTTCTTTTTTAGAACAAGGATGCATAGTACCTTGGTGAAATATCTGCAACCCTTCTCTCCATCAGTGACAAGAAGCAACTTCAGTTTGTCATGCCAGAGGGACATAACAACTTCTTCCTTCTCAGAATCTCCTTGTGTAAGAAAGTTAACTTCATCATCACTAACCTATTTAGACCATCATCAATTAATTAGAATAAAACTATACGGTTTTTTAAGTGATCATGCGACAATATTTGAAAACCTACAAATAAAGTGTTTGTGAGAAATATTTTTAAAATATATGAAAAGTCATATTTGAAAAGTTGTATCTCTTGTGAGTTTGTAACTCACTGAAGAGTTGTATCCTATTAAACAGTTTTATCTCGTTAAAGAGATATTTCTCTTCATTAATATAAATAGGACATCAGATTGGTAAAACAGAGAATAAGAATCCATTCATAAAATTCATAACTTCTATCTTTTTTATCTCAATACATTTTTTATACATAGAAGAAATAATAAACAATATCATTCTATGAAATATCATTAGTATAAGACTTTTGATTGTGTGAGTGTATACAGGTCAAATGTTTTTTATTGTATAATATAGAAAATTTGTTAGTAACTCATTTTACACACCACAGTTAGATTGAAGGAATGGATTAAGCTTAAAAAAAATTGTATGTGATACATGGCTAAAACTTTAAGAGTGTGCTATTATATCCTCTAATATTTTTGTTGCAGATTCAGTTTCCTCAGTCCCTTGTCCCAATTTCAACAAATTTTCAAGAATCCCAGTCCAAGTTCTCATTTATAGACATATAACTCAATTTAATGGTGAAAAAGAAAAAAGAATTTGGGTGTTATATATTTATAGTGCGGTAGAGGCCGTCCTACAATTCAAGAATAGATTAAAAAAAAAAAAATTAGTACCTTGATGAAATCAGCATCAAACCAAATGCTCTTGATTCCAGACCTAGCAGTATCAGGAGAAGGCCACAAAGGGATCCTCACATTTGGATCATAAGAAAGCAAAGCACCGGCTTCTCTAGCAGCTTTCATGGCTGCCAAGTGTGCTGATCTGCAAGGCTCTGATATGAGGCTAATGGATCCATAATGGAATATCTTAGCCTTCTTGATCAAACCAATGTTCAACTCAGACTCCTTCAGCATCATATCAGCACTGGGATTCCTGTAGAACATGAATTCCCTCTCTCCATCCTTTCTCAGTGTCACAAATGCCAATGCAGTTCTTGCTTCCCTATCAAAGCACACACCATCTGTGTTCACCCCATTTTGATTCAATATGTCAACTAGCATCTTTCCAAATTCATCATCTCCCACCTGTCACGTTATTGCAGTTTTGAGTCTACATGGCAAAGAAAATGTGACTTTTAATTCGACTAGCAACTATGCTACATATAATCAGCTATCTATAGAGGATACATGTTGAAATACAAAATACACACTGAAAATAATGGCTGATTTGGTGCGCACATATATTTTTTGTTGGATGTGGGTTGTGATGCAAATTTCTCAATCTATATAGAAATATTGATTATTTGTTGGGAATTTTCAAAACTTGAAATTCTGAATTCGCATGCAAGTAATTTTCCCTCCGAGTGGGGGCAACTATTAATAGTGGATTTTTGTTACAAAAAAAATCACAAGTAAAATATCTAGAGGTGTTTTGCTGGTAATTTGTCAGCGATTTCAAGCATATTTGCCGATTTAGCTGCTGATTAATTGCTAGTATAATCGATGATCCTTGAAATAAATTGAGAAGAGATTAATTGAGTACCTTGCCAACGAAGGCAGAGTTACCACCAAGTTTAGAAATGGCACAAGCAACATTGGCAGGGGCACCTCCGGGGGCTTTGATGAAGGCACGAGACTCAGCCAAGGAGACTCCGGCTGTGTCCGGAACAAAATCGATGAGCATCTCGCCGAATGTTATCACTAATGGATCCGTTGAGCCTGCCATCTTTTTCTTATTGTTTTTCTTGCTGTTGTTCTTGAAACCTCAAAAGAATTGCAACCTATGGAGTTATTGATATATTCAAAACTTTCTCACGATGCTAATATGATGCCTTATGTACATTCATTCACTAAGCATTCTTATTAGCCAAAAGAAACGGTTGAAACTCTAAAAAATGTTTATATTAATAAATTATAAGCTTCTAACATAATTAAACAAATATAAGAATTTTTAAGGAGTTTGAATTCCTAAATATTGATCCTGACTGAATAATTATTATTCTATTATATTGGTAGGACTAAAGTACAAGGAATTAATTAGGTTTGACCATTAAATTGAAGTTAAAATAATAACTATTTCTATGCCAATGTGAGTATGTTTAGCCATTTTTCTAGGAGCTCTCAGATAACATACATAAAAGAGTAAGAAAAAGAACACAAGCTTGATCCGAGAATACTTGCTTTTGAAAGGGGACAACTGAAATCACCACACAAACTCACTCATCATGTAACAAATGACAAATGGTAGCTTGAAATTTTATAGGTTCATACTCAACCCGTTTCTGTAGGAAATGCTAATTTTTATGTCACAAAACACTAAGGTTGTAGAAACAAAAACTTATGTTTCAATATACAACTTATGTCATATGACAAAGAGACATAAATTTTTTGCCTTTCCATATTATGAGGGACTGTAAGGGCAGAACTTGCTGTGAAACTTTCTCTCCAAGTGTGTCCTCATCCTATTTCATTTATTCCAATTTTGCCCCACTTAACATAAAAATCTATTCTTCATTGTTTCACATCACGAAGAAGCAACAGGAGATGAAGCTGCACTCTCCAAAACCTCGCTTCTTGCAGCCCATCACACGAAGATACGTTTCTTAGTATGTTGCTCAAATACTTGGCGGTAAATGTTTTTGCTATTTTGATTTCATTTTTTTTTTCCATTGAATCAATTATATTATATGTTATCATATTACATAAATGGTTTCTTTATTTTAACAAAAGTATGTTGGACATACTTGGTGGTACAATGTCTACAACTCAAAGAGATGCTATTTTGATGAACACATTTGTTAAAACTGTCCAAGTTGCATTTTGAAAACAAGGGGAATATATTTAATTTTTAACTCCAACAAAGACATTTCTAACAACGAGTCCTGCCTTGAGAAAATTCTAGATGATCTATCTTGGTTTGAGTAAGCAAGAAACTATATCAGGGTTGCTTTGAAGTTCATATAGAACTTTGAGTTGGAGACTGACCAAGCATTCGTGATATGCAAGATCATGCTTTGAATATGTTTATCCATAATTTGGTGAGAACTTTTTTTTTTTTTTTGAAGTGCAGAGAGCTTAAGACTGCAAGGTGGAGCGTTGGAAAACAAAATAAAACAACTAACAACAATAACACCTCAAAGTACCTAGCAACCCCTAGTCATTTTCGGCATTGCCATGAACAACCAAAGGGTTCATCACCAAACCATTCATAAGAGAAACTAAAGGACCTGTTTATAATTTCCACCACATTTGAGGCTTGATTTTTGAAGATTCTGTCATTTTTTTTTCTTGTCAAACTGTCCAACTAATAGTAAAGAATCCAATGAACCACCGCTTCCTCTCATCCTTTCTCGCCGAATCATTCGTTCAACCTTTAAAGTGTTGCTTTAGTGAACCTGACATTGTCCAAATTCTCCCAAGAACAAATAGCTAAGCACACTACACCTGTCAAGTGATCTCACAACCAATAAATAAATGAAAGGCAGACTCTACAGACTTATAACATAAAACACACGTATTATCATTTTGGTCAAGAACCCCTAATCTACACAGTCTCTCCTTAGTATTCACCCTGCCAACTAGCACAAACTAAGTAAACAACTCAATTCTTGGTGAGACGAAATCTCTCCAAATAGCACTAGTGAAGCTATATCTTGTGATTTCCACCGGAAGAATTTTCGCTTGCAACACCTGCACAAAAGAGTTAGTTGAAAAAACATCTGATCTATCAAATTTCTATACCACTCTATCCTCTCTCTCATTTGTTGGCTTAATAGATTGTAAACTCTCATGAAGTTGGTTTACTAGTTCCAACTCCTATTGGAATAACTCTCTCCTCCATTGAAAACTCCAAATCCACTCTAACTCATCCCAAAACCCACAATTCTCTATAACAGATCCTTTAAGGTTTGAAACTGAGAAAAGTCTTAGGAACACATATTTTAATGCTCCACTAGGTAACTATCTATCCTCCCAGAATCGGATTGTTCTGTCATTCTCCAGATCTATAGACAAGTCTTTGATCATCTTTTCTCTCACATATGGTTCACTGATTTGTAATTGACAAATCTCCTTCCATGGATCCCCTCTCGTAGGTATAGGCTGGCCACTCAATATCTCAGACGGATTTATGTGATTACAAAAGCAAATAACTTTTTTCCATAAGAGACAGTTTTATTTCAAAAATCTCCCCCACCACTTAAACAATAAAGCCATATTCCGAGCCACTACATCCCCAATCCCCAAATCACATGCTTTTTTTGGAGTCATCACGAGATCCCATAACTTAACTAACTTGGTGAGAACTGAATCCAAAAAAACTTCATAACTTACCTAAATATTAGAATTTTAAAAAGTAAAATCCATGCTATTCTTGTGAAATAATATATAAAAGTTTGTCTCTCTAAAAAAAAGTATAGGTAGACAACTCAAACCAGCTAATTTTTTAAACAATTCCAATTAATATCTTTTACAAGGTGTCAGGAGGGTGATGTGCTGCCATTAGGGGATGCGCCGGGTGGGGGATGCACCGCCGTAGGGTGTTGTGCCGCTGTTGGGAGGGTGATAAGCTGATGTAGTAAAAGGTAGTGGGGTGAAATGGTGAATGTTGAAAAAATAAAGTAAATGCTAGGTAGATGGGAATGATTTTTTGTTGAATTGGACTTTGGAATCCATCCTATTAGAGAGTTGAAAGGAGTTGGTTGGACTTAGTTGGACTCCCTCTTGGTTATCTAATGATATTGCTTATATCTACCTCTCTTCTCTATTTATTTATTTATTTTACAATACTTTTTTTATATTAGATTCATCGACTATACTATATGTACACTAAAATCAGCCACCAAAATCAACCACTAATATAAAATATATATTGGAATATAAAATACACATTAAAAATGAACTAAATAACATATATATTTATACACAAATATATAATAATTAATTTTAGTGGCTAATTTTAATATATAAATAGCATTTTTGAAGACCCACTATTCCTTGTCATAGTTGAGGTCAGGTGCCCCTATATATATGATGTATCTTAACATTAATCTTATTTCATTTACAACCATATATCCTGATATTCAAATATGCAAGAAAATAAAACATTGATCAATATCTGAAACACGTAATAAGGGAAAAATATGAGTGAATACTCCATCTAACTCTTAACAATTATCTCAAAAAGAATATGAGGCCTTCCAAAAAAAACACACAATTTGGTCCCAGATCTTTTTTTTTTTAAGAACTGATTAGCTCCTGTGTTAAAAAAAATATTGGCATGATCATTTTTTGAAAATAAAAAAAAATTGGTTTCGTTCTTTTCTAATTTTTCTTCAAAGATTCTTCGTAAAATCCAGCCCAGTGGCTTGGTATACAAACAGGCCCATTGGCCCTTATCATCACAACAATAATTCATTTCTCTTTATTTTCCCACTTTTGGGAATTTTTTTTCATTCTTCGCTTATGTTTTGTTAATGAAATCATGAATACCATTTCTGGGGTTACCAACGGGAAATAAAGCAAAGCCGAATGGACAAGTTTCATGATTTTTTCATGAGACTCGTTATTCTGTTCAGCCCACAAGAAGGCATAAAATAAATACAGAATATTTGTAAACCCCCTATCTCAATTTTGTTATTGTAGAAGCAAATTCGAAGCATGAATGGTTGAGAATGTTTTTTTCTAACATGTCCCTTTGAATAACATAAAGAAGACAACACACCCATTCCACGGGTACCTGCCTTGCTCCAGAAAGTATTTACTTGCAATTTATGATCATGCTTGACATCAATGTGAAATAATAACAATCTTTGAAGCTCAATAACCCATCCAAGTTTTGAGCATTTGGTCATGAAATCACAAAGAAAATGGAGCCACAAAACCTAATAACCACTTCAAAATCTTGCCATGTCCAAACTTTCCAGAAAGTCACAATCTTTATTCATCACATAAGATTTATTCATTTTTCCTTCAAGGAGGTCCTAGTGGAGCTAGGGGATGGAATAAGAGATAAACATGCTAAGAACTAATCTATCTCAACACTAACAACTCCAAATACAAGGATATTAAGAGAGTGATGCTACTTATAGATCACTACAGCAGATTTACTCAAATTTGTAGTGCTTGTCTACACCAACAGACACATCCCAAGTGCAACTCATCCCTTTTGGAAACACAACCAAGTCACCGGCGCCAATCTCAACTGACTCATCTGCCCCACTTGGTGTAACCTTCACCTTCCCTTCCAAAAGATAGCAAGTCTCTTTGGCTTCATATGTCCATGGGAATTTGCTTGGAGGGCAACCCCATCTGTTTGTTTATCATAAAAATGTGAGACAAATAGCCAGAGCCATGCATTTGTATCAAGGGCTAAAATTCAATACAAAATATTCATAGTGAAGACTTGAGAATGAGAAAGGTAATAAGAAAGACAGCTTCTTGCCAACTATATATCGAAGTTTCAAGGTGTGTCTGGTATGGCAGAAAAAAAAAAAAGGGGAATGATTTTACAAATTAGCTTCATATGAGGAAATCCAAGACCAAGAAGCAAATAATTTCAGATACACTGAAATAAAATTGTAACCATCAATTCCATCACTCTATCAAACTTAACCATCACAAAATTCAATGACGGTGATGTGTCTTAGTTGAATTGAAGACACAAGGGCATACTGCACGGAACCTAATAATCACAAAAAATTGACACAGCAACATGGTCCATGGATCCTATACTCTAGCTTGGTTCCTTAAATATAGAACCACACAGAATTGTCTTCCCCATAAGATTAATGTTCACAGTCATAGTACAGAACAAGATTCATCCACCAAACCACAAGTCGATAACAACAGTTGTATGGACTATGGAGTCATGGAGATATGTGGAAAAAAAACTGATTCAAATCAACATAAAACTAAAGATATAGATAAAGAGATGATGAAGCTTACTTAGGCCATTGCTTGACACCAAGTTCAGTGAGTTTTGTCTCAGGAGGGTTCCTCTCAACCTTGATGCCAAGTTTCTCTGTGACAGTAGCCATGCTTTCAGTCTCTGCTCTTACCCTACCTACTCTCCTCCTACTAGTTGATGGAAAATGAACCCAGTTAGCACCAGTGTGTCTGGTTTGTGAGAAAAGTAGAGAGTTATTAGGTGATAAAGCGGCCACAATAGATGATGATGATGATGATGATGCCATTGCAATAAAAGCTTGTTAGGAAAGGTTAAAGACTTGGTTGGTTTCTTGCTTCTTAGTCAAAAGTAATAGGTGGTGCTGTGGCAATTATAAATTTATTGTTTTGTTTTGGTTCACTCATTTCTCATCTTCTGCAGTTTGCTAGAAAATCACAAAAACAACAAACAAATTATTTATGTACAAGTGTTTTGGCTTATGTTGCATGCATACAGCTATAAACTAAGAAAATTTGTAAAATTTGAAATAGGGATATGGCAATATATACATGAAAAATAATAATAGTAAGTAATAAATAATAATAAATTAAACTCCCTCTACATAAAACAAATTCCATATAATAAAAACTAGACCTTAATAACAATTGAGAAAATATCTCAAGTTTACTATAAAACAAGCCAAAATCGGCATTAAGCTCCAAGAACCCTACCAGAAATTAATAACAAGCTCAATGGTTAAACTTTGTGAAACAACCAATATTATTATGGTAAATACTTTATAACAAGAAATTTTACCAGAAAATGCTTTTTGCTAAGCGAAATGTGAAAAACTAGGTGTGTATTTGCCTATTTGGTTTGTGTTTTTATTTGCTGTTTTTATTTCGAGTGTTTTCTATTTTCTGAATCTTGTGAAGAAAAAGTGAAAACAGAAAAGTGAAATTCCTTCGCCCAATCCACAAAACAGAAAATACTGAAAATGAAAAAAAAAATAAAAACACAAACCGAAAGCATCCTAAAATTTTTAATGTTTATAGTAACCCACAAGTAAAAAAACTTTGATTACCCACTTAGAATAGAAAAGCAATTCAGCAACAAATAAAGGGAAGTTATTGAATAGCTACCCATTCAGCTCAAATACTGAACATCGTAAAAGCTACGGGGAATAAAGAACTGCAGCGATGTGAAGTAGTAAAAGATTTTACCAACAAACACTGTTTCGAGCAAAAGAAAACATAAACGAATAGAATGGAGTAACTCACAGATATAGTTGAGTGTAGGGTTCATAAAATGACGGTTACAGAAAAATTATTTGTGGTTGAGTCGACGGAGAAAGAAACCACCTTAGACAGTCACCGTCGTGGGGCTGCCTCCGCTCCTTTTGGAGTTATTCCGTGCAGCTGCGGACCCAAGAACCGGTGGACCTAATTGCCCTCTCTTAAGTTTTACTTAACCTCCAAGTATTTTATTGAGGTAATAATTAATAAGCATAATAAACTACCTTTCCGAAAATATTTGAGTAATAACCTGAAAATGGATATAAACTAATTTAATGTGAATGTGATTGAATTAGTACTTTTTTCAAATAATTTCATTACCTTTATACAGCCTCCTAATTTTTATTAGTAATGTTACATGTACAGTGTACATTTTGTGTGTTAAAAACAATTGATAAAAATAAGGAATAGCCTAATTTAAATCGCTTTTCATTAAAAGGAGGCTACTCTATGGGCTCCTTTCCTTTTTGCCTCTTGGAACTTGATGATGCCATGCAAAATGGTTGATGTGTGGTTGCGGTTCACTAGACGTGGCTAGGAGAATGTGTATGAAACTTTCGGTAAAGTGGAGGATGAAGTGTGTGTGTCCGAGAGAAGGAAGGGAGAAGAATGATAGTATAAAGTGTGTACGGAGAGGTTGTGTGAAGGGTTTATGTAGAAAGATGGCAAATGATTGAAGGGTGTGGATTGATGGTGTTGTTTGATAGTGGACGGTTGGGATTTGGTATTGAATGAGCACAAGGATCACCTCTTTTATGAGGGTCTTGGTTTGGTCTCCAAAGCTATCCAACTCACAATGTTGCATGGCAACACTTCCAAAGATATTCCCCTTAAAGACAAGTGTGGATTTCCTTGGTATAGTGGCAGAATCTCCCTTCCTTAATTGTCCTATCAAGTACTATCAATGTCCCTTTTGATTCCCTATACACGAAAAAAAAAAGAATGCAAATGGTTAATTGAAATTTTTGGTGGAAAAACTTAAGGTGTGAGCTAGCTAAAAAAATCTTTTTCTTTTATTTTTAAATGACTAAATGCTTTCCATGAATGCAAATCAATCAACCACTAAATTTTCCATGCATGCAACGTTGGTACACCAAACTTGTTTGTGATCATATGGTGCAACAAGTTTGGGAAATAATTTTACCTCATAAAGTGTGTTCAAGCCCACTTAGTGTGCCTTGAACACCAAACTTATCATGTACTATACGCTGCATGTAAAAGGGGTCTTATATTGGTCGTCAAAATTGATTTAAAAATCCATGAAATTTGCCTTATTACTACTATTAGAAATTAAAGGAAGAGGGCATAGAACATGGGTTGCCTTCCATGAAGCGCTTTTTTAGCGTCATTAGCTTGACGTTTGGTCCTTGTCAAGGTGGCTGATAGTGCTTGAAATCTTCCCCCCTTACAGTGAACCTATGTCCATTGGCCTTATTGATAAGCTCCATATGCTCTAGGGACAAGATTTTGTTGATGGTGTACACTGGAGGCAGCTGGGATGGGATAGTGGGGAGGTGAGGTGGTATAGATGGGAAGTATGTAGAGAACACTTCATCTCCGGGCGAGAAATCTTCTGTAGGGATTTTCTTCTTTTTCCATCCCCTTGGGACCTTTTTTCTTGTGTCCGTTGATGCCAACTTGTTTCTTGTGGTTTTCTTTTTGAGAATGGTTTTGTTGTCTAATTCATGTGATTCTGGTGGGTTTGTTTCTTTTGGATTACACTTGGCTGTTGCTCCTTCTGATCACATTGGTTGTTAACCATAGGAGTCCTTATGTGTGGTGCTTGTGCTTCCTTGTTTGGCTCCTCCATCAGCTCTTTGTTATCATGGTCTGCTTCTTGTGAGAAGTTGAAAACATTGAAAGTGAGCTGATCATTATGTATTCTCAACACTAGCTCTCCTCGTTCCACATCTATGAGTGCTCTGGCTGTGGCTAAGAATGGCCTTCTCAGAATGATAGGGTAAATAGGGTTCTCATCCATTTCCAGTACAACAAAGTCTGTGGGGAGGAAGTAGTTCCCAATCTTCATTAGCACATTCTCAACCACTCCTATTGCCTGTTTTTGAGTTTTGTCAGCCAACTTAATGATTACATCTGTGGGTGTTAGCTCATTGATTTGAAGCTTTTTCATGAGGGATAGAGGCGTTAAGTTGATACTCGCTCCCAAGTCACAGAGTCCTTTATCAATCATTGTTTCTCCTATGGCACAGGGAATATGAAAACTCCCTGGATCCTTCCT
Organism: Arachis duranensis; assembly: GCF_000817695.3. NCBI lineage: Eukaryota > Viridiplantae > Streptophyta > Magnoliopsida > Fabales > Fabaceae > Arachis > Arachis duranensis. Next base: position 84,515,380 of record NC_029780.3, read on the forward strand.
CTTTGTGGGTGGCCCTGGTTGAATGAGAGCACTGCAATCCCTATTCATCTTTATTGTTTCTCCACCTTTCAATGAACTCTTTCTGGCTAATAACTCCTTTATATACTTTATGTAGAAAGGCATTTGCTGGAGGGCTTTAATAAATGGTATATTTACATCAAGAGATGCAAACATGTCGAGGAATCTTGAATACATTCTCCCTGCTACACCACCTTTAAGCCTTTGGGGAAAGGGTGCATATGGGTTAAGTGTCTCCTTCTTCTTCAGCTCTTCCTTAAGTGTGGGTTGAGGTGCATGGCTCCTTTCTTCCTGGTTTCCCTTTTGATTGTCTTGGAGGTGTTCTACTTCATTCATGCTCCTCTCATCACTTGTGGTGATCATCTTACACTCTTCCCACCTTACTTTCTTTATTTCTTCTCTTGGGTTCTTCTCCGTGTCACTAGGAAATCCATCAGTGGGTTTGGAAATTTGTTGAGATAGATACCTTACTTGGGACTCCAGTCTCTTGATGTTTTCTCCTTGATTTTTGATATTGGCTCGCACTTCTTCCTTGAACACCTTGTTGTCTTGGACTTCTCTATATAAATCTTTAAGTAGAGTCTCAATTTTTGAAAGTCTATCCTCTGTTAGTGATGGTGGATTGAGATTAAGTGGTTGAGAACGGTGGTTAGGTGGTTGTTGATAGGGTCTCTGTGAGGTATATTGGTGAGTTGCATTGTTGTTGGAGTTGAGGTTGTGGCGTCTCTGGTCTTGACCTTGGTCTTGTTGATTTTTCCAACTAAAGTTGGGGTGATTTCTCCATCCAGAGTTGTAGGTTTTGGAGTATGGGTCATGGATTTTCCTAGGTGAGTTTTTGCAACATAATTGACTTGTTCTCGGTCACCTTCTTCTCCTATATTCACTCCTTCTTGAGTTGGTGATGACGTGATGACTGCTGCAACTTGGTTTTCCTCCACCTTCTTGGTGAGATCTGCTAGCTGCTTGGTGATCATCTTATTTTGAGCTAGCAATGCATCCATGTGGTTCAACTCCATTACTCCTCGAGTGTTACTTCTTTTAGAGGCATAGAAGTAGTCATTCTCAGCTACTGTTTCAATGACATCTATGGCTTCTTCGATGGTTTTCTTCTTGTTTAGAAAGCCCCCTGATGAATGATCTACAGCCTTCTTTGACTCATAGGAAAAACCTTCATAGAAAATGTGAAGTTGCATCCATTCATTAAACATATCTGGTGGGCATCTTCTTGTTAAGTCCTTGAACCTCTCCCATGCCTCATAGAGTGTCTCACCATCTTGTTGTCTGAAAGTCTGCACCTCAGCTCTCAGCCTGTTAATTCTTTGAGGAGGGTAGAATCTTGCCAAAAATTTGTTCACCACATCTTCCCAATTTGTCAAACTCTCCTTTGGAAAGGATTCGAGCCACTTGGATGCCTTGTCCCTGAGTGAAAAAGGGAACAACAACAGCCTATAGACATCCGGGTGGACTCCATTAGACTTCACAGTGTCACAATTTCTCAGGAAGATGGTTAGATGTTGATTGGGGTCTTCTTGAGCACTTCCTCCAAATGAGCAGTTGTTCTGAACAAGGGTGATGAGCTAGGGTTTTAGTTCAAAGCTGTTGGCATGTATGGTGGGCTTCTGGATGTTACTTCTACAGTTTCCTGGATTTGGATTGATCTAGGAGCTTAGAACTCTTCTTTCTTGCCAGCATGATTTACAAGACCTTCTCTAGCATGGTTGTGAGCTTCTTCTTCATGATTGTTTTCCAAGTTCTCTTCCATGTTGGGTTCAAAGTACTCTTCTTCTTCCTCAGCACCAACAACTCCTTTCCCTCTTATTCCCTTCTTAATCTCCAGAGGGTTCTCTCAGGTTCTGAATCGAAGGAAATTGAGGTTCCCCCTCTTCTCCCTGTCATACAACTAACAAAACATGCAACAAGAGATAAAATGAAGAGGTTATTCTTGTTAGAGTGATTGTTAGTGTGAGTGATGCAAATTATCAAACAGTTAGTGGGTTAGTGAATAGAATTGTAGATAATAACAAAGAAAGAAAAAAAAAACAGAGAGGGTATAGAGGATGAGGAGGAAGTTAAACAAAGTGAAAATAAATGACTGAATAAAGTAAACAAATAAGGAAAAATGCTCAATCTAGTGAGCTTCCAACTTAATCATTGTTGATACAAACTCAATCCCCGGCAACAACGCCATAAACTTGATGCACGAAAACTTGTCTCTCAACAAATTTCCTTTTGGCAAGTATACCGAATTTGTCGTCAAGTAAAAACTCACAATAGAGTGAGGTCGAATCCCACAGGGATTGATTGGTCAAGCAACTTTAGTTGGAAGAATATGCTAGTTGAGCTCAAAAGAGTGTAGTTTGAGAATTGCAGAAAATTAAATGGCGGAAAAGTAAATAGCAGAAAATAAAGTGCAGAATCTTAAATGGGAATTTGGGGTAATGAGCATGAAAATAAATGACAGAAAATAAAGAGAATGGGTAAGATCAGAAATGGGGAATTCATTAGGCTCAGGAGATGTTGTATTCTTTGGATCAAGTTCATGTTCATCTCTTCCTCAATCAATGCATCTATTGATCACCTTGGCAATCTTAGGTGATTAGATTCCAATTCCTTGGTAATCCAATCTCTCTAAGCTTGAACAATTACCCAATTCCTTGATTTAATTGCTCATGGAAAGAGATGAAGTATGGTCACTGATTATACCACATGTGTTTCCAAATCAAAGTGTTGGGAGGATTACATGTCACTATATCCGCCCAGACCCCAATTTGGTCCAACATGA
>NC_029780.3:84518214-84525910 GCF_000817695.3 Arachis duranensis
ATTTCTAGCATGATATCCTCATCCCTTTTACAAGGCTCAGAGGAGATCCAATTATGGAGAGTTTCTTTTCCAAGATAACTAACCAATTGAATTAAGATCGAAAGCTTTCTAGTAAATCACAAGAGAAGAAAGAAGAAGAGAATGAAAATTATAATTGATCCATCAAATTACAACAGAGCTCCCTAACCCAATGAAAGGGGTTTAGTTGTTCATAGCTCTAGAAATGGAAAATAGCAGAAAATAATACATCCAAGCTAAAAGTGCAGAAAAGTAAATATACAGAGAGTAGTTCTCCAAAGTGCTAAGCTTCTCTATAGTTCAAAACTACTCCTATATATACTACTCCTCTTGATCTTCTAGTGAGTTCTTCAAGTCTTGGATGTGGGCTTTAGATCTTGAGTTGAAGCAGTTACAACCTTTAGTGGTCTCAGCTTGTAGAAAAGTATGAATTAGGCATAGGCGTTAGTGAAGTTAACGTTAAGTGACATTGTGGGTTCGAGAATGTTAGTGGCAATCACCTTTTTCACTAACGTTCCAACCCCATATAGCCCACATTAACTCCAACGTTAGTGGCACCAACGTGACCACTAACGTAGCCTTGTAAACCTTCGCAAGCATTATTGGGACTCACCTTTCCCAATAATGTTTTCTTATAAACCTTCGCAAGCGTTATTGGGACTCACCTTTCCCATTAACATTGCCTTATGCCCTTTGTCCCTACGTTAGAGTTCACGTTAGTGTAACTAACGTGGCTCTTAACGTGGTTATGCCTCACCTTCAAGAGCGTTAGTTTAGAGTTCACGTTAACTAAGTTAACGTGACTCTTAACGTGGCTCATTGCCAATTCTTGGAACGTTAGTGGTGTTCACATTTACCACTAACGTTGGAACTTTCTTTTGTCTCCACGTTAACTACCACGTTAACTTAGTTAACGTGGCAATTAACGTGGGCTTGTGATGGCTTCGCGGGCGTTATTGGTGATCACTTTTTTCCTTAACGTTGCAAGCTATTTACCATTCCACGTTAGTGGTCACGTTAACTAGATTAACGTGAGTACTAACATGGTTTTTTCTTGCTTCCTTTGTCCTGAAATCAAGCAAATAAAGTGCATCAAAGCTCTAGCCAAAGTCATGAGATTATGCATCATCAATTTATCATTCAATTCTAGCAAAATCCTCATGAAATCATGTAAAATTCACAATAGTTGCTTGAATCAAGGTGTAAGTGTATTTTTATCCAAAACTTGCCTTATTCACTAAGAAAATACATGAAACTACCTCAAAACAGTAAAGAAAAGGTCAGTGAAACTGGCCAAGATGCCCTGGCATCAAATAACTTCAGAAAATCACTTTCAGTTTTCCTTGATCTCACTATCTACTATAGCATATAAAATCATACAGAATTGATTAAGAAAAAATGCAAAACTAAGAGAAAAAGTGAGGCTAATACTGAAGATGCTGGACAAGATAATGCTAATGAAATTAGCATATAGAATCATACAGAATTGATTAAGAAAAAATGCAAACCTAAGAAAAAAAAGTGAGGCTAATACTGAAGATGCTGGACAAGATAATGCTAATGGAATTCTACCAAAAAGTGATGAAGAAACAAAGGGAATAGCTATTAAAATTAGAGCACAAGAAATAGTAATTAAGACTAGAATATAAGGGAGTTTATGATAGTTAACTATTAGTAATATGAAGGATGTTGGAGTTGAAAGTAGATGTCTTCAACCTCAAACTCTTGTAACAACCAACAAAACTCATAGTCCAAATCATTCTTGTGCAAGGGAATTTAGATCTAACCTGACTAATCAAAATTGGGTGACAGCTAAGTTGAAGAAGAGGTCGCTTACTTATCCTCACTTGACACATGGAAAGTTTTGATTATATAAATGTTGAATTTAATGTGATTTGCAGCAAAAAAAAAAAAATAGAGCTCTTAAACTAGTAAGGAAGAGATATGTTGGCAATGAGAAGGTTAGTATGAGAGTGATAGTTTAATTTTTCAATAATAAATATTTTTGAAAACTAATTTGCCTCGTAATGAATAATTTTGGAGAGTAATTTCTTTCTAACAAGTGACAATTAATATTTTGGGACCAAATTGACTGTAATTTGTCCAGAGACCAATTTATCTTCTTTGTACATGTGACACTTAATATAACGACCCAACTTCCAACACGTCATGATCATATCAAAAGTAAGGCATTACTAACCTAATTTCTTTATTATCTATTTAATATTGAATCTTTATACGTTAATCTGTTGACAATTTACTAGACAGTTAAAACTTTTTCATCAAGAACAAATAACGCATATTCACATACTTAATATTAATAATACATTATAGTATTACATACAAAACCAATTGCAAATTCTATGCTTCTGAATAAAGCTTCAACTAACAAGGTGAGGAAAAAATAAATCCTAACAACAACTCAACTCGCAAACAAATTTCTTTATACTTTTGCAGCTTCGCAATAAGCCTTCACACCTGTAACTAAAAGGGTTGGAAAGAGGGAGTAAAAATTGGGGAGTCCTTAATAAGGTCGAAGTAGCAATTAAATTCATTGATTATTTACTTCTTAGTAGACAATAATAGAAAACTAACAAGCAATATACAAACAAGGAATACACAGAAATATCACATCAGAAAGGCAAGACAATAAACATACACACACACACACACACACACACACACATACACAGAAAATATAGCACAGAGAAATATGCGCAAACAAGTATGATGCATGTCTAGTCCTGATGCAGGTCATGAGCTCACGTGTCGGTTTCTACCATCTCCTGACGTAATCCAGCATTCTTAGCCGGATATGGTTTTTCTAGAACTAAATAAAATATAGAAACTCTTTGTAGGTGAAATTTGGCCTATAGAAATGGTGCCTTTAGAAGTAAACTTCGGCTTACAGAATGAGGTCATTTATGGCAAAGCTTCTTCTGATAACTTTTTGTTGTACCTTGTGGACATCCTTTGTTTCAATGCTTCCTCCCTTATCTGAGCTTGCTCTTGGATTTCTAGGAGGAGGTCGAGCTCTTCCTTTTGAGTTTGGATATTTCCCACTTCATTGTAAAACCTTACCCTTGGGCTTTCTCTATTTACTTCAATAGGAATCCTAGCTTCTATGCTATAAGTAAGTCGGAATAGAAATTCTCCCATTGTGGAATAGGAAGTTGTCTGATATGCCCATAGAACTTAGGGGAGCTTATCATCCCATGCTCCTTTTGTATCCTATACTCTTCTTTCGAGCCTACCAATATGACTTTATTCGAATCTTCTGCTTGTTCATTGGTCTAAGGGTGCCCTACTGATGTGAATTGATGTTTAGTTTTAAAGCATGCTACCAGGCTTCTGAAGGTCTAATCGGTAAACTGGGAGCCATTGTCCGTCTTGATGGAGTATGTGACTCCAAATCAAGTGACAATATTTTTTTAGAGGAATTTTTGACTTCTTTAGTCTATGATGGTTGCCAAAGGTTCTGCCTCAATCTACTGAGTAACATAGTCAATCCCAATTATGAGGTATTTCACCTATTCGGGTGCTTAGGGAAATGGTCCAAGCAGGTCCAAATCCCATTTTGCAAAAAGCCATGGTGAAGTAATGTTAATGAAAGTTGGTATGCATTTGACAGGGTGGACATTTCTTGACAAAGTTGATTGCTTCCTTTTGTAAGGTCGGTCAATAGAAACCAGCTTGTAACACCTTCTTTGCTAGTGATCGCGCTCCTAAGTAATTTTCACAAATGCCATTATGGACTTCTTCTAGGACCTCTTCAGTCTTAGAGGTTAGAACACACTTCAGTAAAGGTGTAGATACTCCCCTTCTATAGAGAACGTTCTAAACCAGAGTATAGTTATGTGCTTCCCTTAATCCTTGCTTCTCTTTCTTCTTTAGGGATAATATCAAATTTGAGATATTCGATAATGGGAGTCATTCAACCCAAGCTTAGATTGGAGATTGTCAAAGCATTCGATTTTTCGATTTCTTTGGCCACTGATGGTGTGTGAAGAGTTTCTTAGATCAGCCTTTTGTTGTTGCCTCCTGGCTTTATGCTAGCCAATTTGGAGAGGACATTAGCTCAGCAATTGAGCTTCCGAGTTATATGCCTGATCTCTATTTCTAGGAACTACGCCAGCTGTTCTACTATTTTTTTAAGTACCTCTTTATGTTAGGTTCTTTGGCTTAGTAATCCCCATTTATCTGAGAGGTTATCACTTGGGAGTCACTAAACACTGTGACTTTTGATGCTCTAACTTCTTTGGCTAGCCTTAAGCCAACAAGTATAGTTTCATATTCAACTTGGTTGTTGGAGGCTAGAAACTCGAATTTTAATGAATGCTCTACTCGAGCTCCTTCCTCATTCTCGAGAATGATTTCTGCCCAACTATCAGCTTTATTTGACGATCCATCTATAATTAATTGCCAAGCTGCAAGGCTTCCTTGTAGTTCGTCTATGTATTCAGCTAAGAGGTCGGCTAGATATTAAGATTTGATAGCTGCACGAGCTTCATACTTGAGAACGAACTCAGATAATTTCATACCCAATTGTAACATCCAACCTGCAATATCCATCTTTTGGAGGATATGCCTCATGGGTTGATTAGTTCGGACTCTGATAGTATGGATTTGAAAGTAAAGTTGGAGTCTTTTAGAAGCTAGTATGAGGGCATAAGCAAATTTTTCTATTTTTTGATAGTTCAATTCTTCCCCTTGTAACACCTTACTCATGAAGTACACAGGTCGCTATCCATCCTTATTTTCTCAGACGAAGGCAGAGGCGATGGCCTTGTCTGCTATGGCCAGGTACATTACGAGTTCTTCTACTTCTTTGGGTAGGGTCAGGATAGGTGGATGGCTCAAGAATTTTTTGAAGTCTTGAAAGAATTGCTCACATTCTTGAGTCCACTGGAACTGATATCCCTTTTTGGATATGGAGAATAAAGGCAATGATTTCAAAGCTGATCTTGCTAAGAAATTGGACAAGGCTGCTAGTGTGCTATTTAGCTGCTAAACTTCCTTCAGACAGGTTGGGCTTTTCATCTCCAATACTGCCTTACATTTGTCCGGGTTGACTTTAATGCCCCTTTGGGTGAGCATGAATCCCAAAAACTTCCCAGCTTCTTCGGCAAAGGTTCACTTTGTGGAATTTAATCTCATCTTGCGCTGCCTTATCGTGTTGAAGACTTTTGATAGGTCAGACAACAGACTAGTTTCTTCCCTTGTTCTGACAAGCATATCGTCCACGTAGACTACTAGACTTCCACCAACTTTCTGAGATGAGATGAAAACACCTTGTTCATTAATCGTTAATACGTAGCTCTAGCATTTTTCAACCCAAAGGACATCACCACATAACAATAATTTTCTCAAGGAGTAATGAAAGAGGTCTTTTCCTGATTCGGCTTATATATCGGGATTTGGTTGTATCCCGAATATGCGTCTATAAAAGACAAGTATTTATAGCATAAAGTCAAATCTACCAGAACGTCAATACTAGGAAGGGGATAAGAATCCTTGGGACAGGCCTTGTTAAGGTCGGTATCATAGACACACATCCTCTACTTCCTGTTTTGTTTCTTCACGAGTACCACGTTAACAAGCCATAACGGGTATTTTATCTCAATTATGAATTTGGCTTCCAAAAGCACTCGGACTTGCTCTTCTATGACTTTTGCCTTTTCGGGGTTAAGATTTCATCATTTTTCTTGGGGAGTCCGGGTAAACAGCATACTTGTGGCTCATAAGATCGGGTTGAATTCCAGGCATGTCAAAAACTTTCCAGGAAAAGAGGTCAAAATTATTCCATAAGAGCTTATAATGAGTTCTTCCTTTAACTTCTTCTTTAAATTATCCCCTACGTTTGTTGTCTTCCCGACCTCATCCCCGATCTGGACTCCCTCTTCCTTCAGGTTGGGGTCTTAGTTCTTCTCGAACTCGGACACCTCCGAGTTCTTTAGTGTTGACTTCTTTTCTTTTCGTACACTCTCGGAGGTTTAGGCTTTCATTATAGCACATTCTTGCTAGTTTCTGGTCTCCTTTTATAGTGGCTATCCCTTCAGAAGTAGATAACTTCATACAAAGGTCTACTGTAGCAAGTCGATTTAGTGTTGTCCAACCTATTAGGGGGTTTGTGGTGGTTGATCTTGAGGAACCCTGTCTTCTTCATCTCTTTTTCTTCCTGCCTTGATCATCCGACATGTTTGCTAAATACTTATCCAACTGACCTTCCTAGCCAATTTCCCAATCACATTTTTAAAAGCATAGCAATCATTGGTGGAATGACATAGATTTTGTCGTATTTATAGTATCTTGATCGACTTCCACCTTTTTTATATTTAATTGGTCTGGGAGGTAGTATCTTTTCTGTGTGACAGATCTCTTTGTAGACGTCAAAAAGGGACATCCATAACAAGATTTAATTGTGACACCTTCGAGTTTTGTCCGAATTGTATTCTTCTTTTTTCTTTGATTTTTGTAAAACCCGGTTAATTAACGGCAAATTAACCCATAAATGAGAATTTATTCTAGAAAGCCTAAAATGTGATTTTTATGGCTAAATGTGATAGAGGAGATTGAGACGAGAATTTTGGTACCAATTTTATAGAATTCGGGCCAAGATTGGACTGAACGGGCCAAACCGGGCCAACCGGACCCAAATTGGGCCCTTGGCCCAACATAACTAGACCAAAACCCTAGTTTTCAGCATTCTCTCTCCTCACTAAACACACTCACATGCTGAAAATGGAGGCCATGGAGGGAAGAACACTCTCTCAAGGTCTTTCTCTCACTTGATCTTCAAACCACCATAACTTTTGATCTAGAGCTCCGATTGCCGCACCGTTTGCAGCCACGCGTTCCCCGCGGAGAGCTCTACAAAACCCATACAATTAATCTTGAGGTAAGCCATGTTTTGCTCTTCGAAATTCCAGCCTTGTTTTCGAGTTTTATGAGCAAAAATGTTGAGATTTTGGGCTCTTTGATGTTATAGGACCCAACTCTCTTGAAGGAGAAGGTTAATCTTGTCTCCTTGGACCTTGGGTGTGGTAAGATTCTCAACCCTAGTGTAATTTGTGGTTCTATGATATTTGGGTATTGAGATGTTGTGTATAGGTATGATGATTGTGGCTTAGGTTGTGTATATGTGAATATTGGAGCTTGATTGGTGATTTTGAAAAGCTTGAAAAAGGGATTTGGTGGTGAAAAATCTATTCTTTAAGGTATTGAGGCCTTGAGAGCTTGTGGATAAGTGGTTTGGAAGTGCTCCGGTTGAGCTTGGGAAATCGGCTAAGGTATGGTTTCGGTTTCCCGTATCTAATATGTAATGTGGTAGAAAATACTTAGGCTAGAGGCCCTGAGATAGGCATTGAATGGTTGATGTTGTTGAATGATTGAGATATATGATGTGGTCATATATGTGATGTTGATTATTGATGCCTTGGTGGTATGATGTATGAGAAATATGCATGTTGTGATATATGCTTGATGATTGGTTATGGTTGAATTGTGGGTTGAACCATGTTGATGGTGAGTATGATATTGATTGTGTACAATGATGATTTATTGGCATTGGTGTTGTTGAGAATTGGCATGAGGAAGAGTATATGATATGTCAATATGTTTGAGTTTGAGCCACTTGGGTGAAGTGGGTTAAAATGATGAGATAGTGATTTTGTAAATT
>NC_029780.3:84526055-84530747 GCF_000817695.3 Arachis duranensis
TAGTTGAAAATGGCCTATTTGAAAATGGCACTTTGTGGTTTTTATGAAAAACATGGTTTTTGGGCATACTTTGACGGGACATAACTTGGACTACGGATCTTTGTTTTGTGCCAAATCTATTTAGAAATGAAATTTGATCCGGGATGTCCATGCCGTTCGAAGAACGGGTGAAAAATGACTTAAAATGAGGAAGTTATGTCCGTTGGAAGATTGGGGTTTAAATCTGTGAATTCTGCAGCTTTTAACTTAGAAAATTTTTAGCAGAATGACCCCTCGCGCGTAGGCGCACTTGGCGCGTACGCGCCGTTCTTCCAGAAAATGCCATCCACGCGTGCGCGTGATGTGCGCGGGCGTGCCAATTGTGCTGCACCCAATGCCCAGCCATTTTCCAGAGACTTGTGCGAAAACTGTGCCAGCTTTGTGCCTGGGGCACGAGAGTACCCACGCGTACGCGTGGTTGACGCGTGCGCGTCGTTTGGCTATTTTTCAATCCACGCGTTAGCGTGCATGACGCTTACGCGTCGATGAGTTTTTTAGGCCATCCACGCGTGCGCGTGGAGTGCGCGTACGCGTGGACCTGTTTTCATCCCAAAGTTGATTTTTGAGTTTTAAAAGCCAAATCTCATACTTCTAAGCCTCTGATCTCACCACTTATATCTTAAATCATTATGATATGTCAAGCTATGAGAAGAAAGGCTAGTGAATGCGGTAACTTGCGAGTGAAGCAAGGGAAAAATGAATGATCAATGAGGATCAAGCATGATTATGTGAGATGCGGAGGATGGTGGTGGAAGTGCTTGTTATGCCATGGGCCGAAAGGCTGTAATTGTTAATAAAACGGCTGGTTATGGATTTAACCGTGAGCCAGAATGGCTGATATGGATGTTGATCCATGGATGAGAATTCATGCATGTTTATGCTGAATTATTGATAATTGTGATTTGCACTTCCACTATCGGAGATACGAGTTTCCCTGGGTAGTAGCAGTGGCTAGCCACCACGTGCTCCAAAAATATTCACCAGTGATGGTGATGGATAAATATTCACCAGTGATGGTGATGGATAAATATTCACCAGTGAGGGTGATGGATATGGATCATGATTATGATCAAGTTATAATGAGCATGACTCAAGTTGGGGAGATACGACAGAGGGACAGTCCAATGGTTAACTGCCAGGACTTGTCGGGTTGGCTCTATAACCGACAGATGATATCATCAGCCACTAGGGACATGCATTCATCATATGCATACTATATGAATTGTTTGAGATTGCCTATTTGACTGCATATTACTTGCTAATTGTCTAAATGCCTTACTTGCTCCTAATTGTATATTTCTTGTTTGATATAACTGTGTTTGCTACATTATACTCCTGCTGGTGGTTGGGAGGTCTGAAGAAATTGGAAAGGGAAGTATTAGTTAGACGGAAGAATCTTTAGTCAGATGCCCTTTATGGTTTAGCCTGTTTATAAGCTTTGCTATTATCTGAAGGAAGTTCTAGGATTGCCTTTGGCTTTCCTCCATTATTATGTATTATATATGTGGAGGCTGTTACCATGCTGGGGACCTCTGGTTCTCACCCATGCGGATTTTGTGGTTTTCAGATGCAGGACGTGAGGTTTCCCGCTGAGGCATGCTGGAGACTTCTGTATTTGTGAAGATCCTTTGTTCTCGGGGCTATGTTTTGGTTTATATGTTTTTCTTAGATACTTTTACCTCCATTAAATAATACAAACTGTGATGACTCCTCTTATGGGAGATTTTGGAGAATAGGTTCTATGTATTTGTGTCCCTTTGGGTTTCCTTTGGGGTTTTCCTTATTTTTATCATATGTATATATTGCTATGCTCGGACCGGTTATCTTCGCAGCCGGATTTTGAGTCTTGATATTCCTGTTTTCGACACTCCTTTGTGTATATATAATCACGCGTTGGTTATCCTTGTTCGTTACGTTATCGATCGGAGTGTTGCGCTTTCGAGCTGCGATTGTTTTGTTTACCCCTTTTTTTACAAAGGCTCCTAATTATAATCAATCATTCATACTACTATACGTACTAAATTTTTATTTTAGAGGTCGTAATACCTTGCCATCTCTGAATTATGACTTAAGCATAAGACTCTGTATGGTAGGGCGTTACAATTTTTCTCTTTGTCTCGAGCCTGGTATTAATTAGGTTGTCTCAGAGCAAGTTCCCTTAACTGAGCTGTTTCTTCCATGTTGATGTACTTCTCGACTCACTCTTACACCTTGTACAAAGAGGTTGGATGCCGTTTTGATATAGATTGGGAGAAGGGTCCTTTCCTAAGACCATTGACTAGTTCTATGATGACTGCTTTGGTGGATAAGTTCTGAATCTCTAAGCACGCCTTGTTGAATCTTTTGATATAGACTCATAGAGATTCTCTGACTTCTTACTTTACTCCCAAGAGGCTTGGCACATGCTTTTGGATGAAAAATCAGGTAAGAAAGCTTCTCGCCAAATCGTTGAAGCGCGTGACCAATCTAGGTGGTAAGCTATCGAACCATTTCATGGTCACCTTATTTAATGTAGTAAGGAAAGCTTTACAGCGAGTTGCATTCAACGCATTTGCCAAATACATGCGGCTTTTGAAATTGCTTAGATAATATCTTGGATTAGTGGTTCTATCATAAAGATCCATGTCCGGCCTCTTAAAGTTTCTAAAAACTTTAGCTCGCCTGATTTTTTCTATGAAGGATCTTCTCCCATCAGAGGCATTTTTTCTCGATCGGCTCGGGCTCTCCTACCCTTGAAGTCGGATTCCAGTTTCAGGAGTTTTTCTTCTAATTTCCTTTGTTGTCATACCTCCTTTCTCAAGGCTCTTTCAGATTTTTGTTGTCACTCTAACTCTTGCTTGAGTTGTTCCAGCTGACCTTGATGTCTGTGGACAAGTTTAATGATTTTTGTAGGATCCCTTGGCCCAGATCCTTCATGTCGGTGAACCTCCTAGCTCATCTTATGTTCTTCTGGGTTTGACAGATGTGCGTATCTGGCAACACTTTTCCCTTTCTCGATTCGAGGAAGTATGACCAATGCTCGTTCATCGTTATATTGTTCTTCTTCTCTGGCTTCAAAATCAAAAGTTGTATGTACATATTTTGGAATGTCGTCTGCCATCGTACGGTCTTGATTACCAAGTCTCCGACAACGGCGCTAATGTTTTAAGGTTTGCCTGAAACGGATGAACTCGTGCTTAAACATGAGGTCCAGACCCTTTTCGTGGTGGCATTCAACGTCTTCTAATGTCGAGGTGCTACCGTCCAAGTTGCTCGTGAGGAAGTTGGGGTGGTACCTATAAGGGACTTCGATGCTTAAGTTAGCCATGGTTTTAAGTAGGTTTTTAGTAGATTGGAGTTCGAAGAATATTTGAGGGTGTCAGGGTATTTATAAGTATAAATGTAGAGTCAATAACCACTTTTTAGAGTAGTTCCATCTTTGATGGAGGATAATCGTTTCTTTTTGTTAGGGAGGTTGTTCAGATCTCCATTCTAGATTAATAGGAGATATTGAAGGAGCTAGTTACTTATTTAGATAAGTAAGGTTAGGCGCATGTCGCCATTTCCAACCTTTTATAATGAAAATTTGAATACTAGTATTTGTAGAATGTTACTTGGACTTTATTCATTTTGAGTCTGGCTAAATTGGGCCAGGATAGGAACACATATCAATACCTATAAAAAATAGTAACATACGAATACAATTTTTTTAAACAACTAACACTTCAATTTATATTTTTTATGTTTATTTATATCACATCCATAAATTGTATTTTTGATGTTATATCCAAAAAAATTTAAATATTATTTATATTAATATTTTTATCTAATAAAAAAATAAAAAAATTAACAACAAAAAAATGAAATAAGTGAACCAATATTTATTATCTGAATTTATCAGAAGACTTCTTTGTATATAATATTGATTGAGTAATTCTCAACGATCTCTTTACAAATTTGATTTAAACATTTATTATATACTTAATCTAAACTCTTGAAATGACACATATAACTGTCTATGCATAAATTGAATTCGATAAGTATAAACTCATAAATTTCAGTGTCTATCATACCTTGAGTTTTATTCATTGTCACATCAAAAAATACTATTAAAAAATTATCATCTTTAGAATTTGATTAAATTATTAAAATGTTGTTATTATTTGAAATTATATTCATTCTTGAGAGTAATGCAATTCCTCCTATTTTGTTATCTAGTTATTAAGATTTTACACTCAACTAAGTGATAAGTGATAACTTATAACCATATACTATTGCATAGGTCACACTAGAACGCATCTTTTAGTTTTTTCCCCATAGATCAAGCTTTTTTAAAATGAGAAAGTTGGTAGAGTAATAAAGTAAAGAGTTAATCATTATTAAATTAATATAATGGAGTTCATATATGATAAAAATTACAAATTTATCAGTGGTAACTAATCTTTTATTTTATCATTTTATTAATTTTCTCATTTTTAATGATTTAAATTTTTATTTATATTTGCTTTCGTATATATTTTTTATTCATTGTATTTTTTTTCATAGACCTTAATTATTATAAAAAGAAAAATATTAGAGGGTGATGATTGGATTTTTGACGGTTTAGAATTTCACTAATGAAATCTCGTTGTAAAGTATAGTTTCCAAACCAAACAATAATCCTTTCATACAAAA
>NC_029780.3:84530791-84533931 GCF_000817695.3 Arachis duranensis
TGATGAGAATTGTTCATTGCTACCACTTAGTTAACCCTTACTAAATAAAGGAAAGTCAAGTGGATGAATTGACTTGAGCCACAAGTCCTAGCCAACTCCCAAGGAAAGACTAGCTTTAGTGCACTCCAAACCAATTAGCAATCTCTCCAATTACCAATCAACAAAGGAATTAGATAACTCAAGTGTCACTAATTACTCTACCTAGGCCAAGAGGAACAAAATCTATATTATATCTAGAAGAGGCATTTCAACAAACACATAAAAGGCAATAAAAGTAAACAACATAAATTGCAAGAATTAAAGAGAGATCTAACTACAAAGGCAAGAGATCAACAATAGAAAAGCAAAGAAGAACAATTATTATGAATTACCTCTTATTGAATTGGAAGAAAATGGAAGGAACAATAGTAGATCTACAACAAAGTATAAGAACAACATAAAGGAAATTACAATAAAAGAATAGAAGAAGATGAATGTAGCAACAAGGAATTGAAAGGCAGAAGTAGAAGAAAGCAAAGATTAAAACCTAGATCTAAGAACTAAACCTAATCCTAATCCTAATCTTAGAGAGAAGTGAGAGCTTCTCTCTCTAGAAACTAACTCTAAAACTAAACTATAACTAATGGTCAAAAGTATGAGAGTATGTTCATTCCCCCTTCAATCCTTGGCTTAAATAGCATTAGAAATGAGTTGGATTGGGCCCACAAGACTTCTAAAATCGCTGGCCACGTTTTGCTTTAAGTGAACCAGGTGGCAGCAACGGTGCGTGCGCGTACTATGCGCGTACGCGTCACCATGCGCAGTTCAACCATAGCAAATCTTACATCGTTTTGAAGCCCCGGATGTTAGATTTCCAACCCAACTGGAACCGCATCATTTGGACCTTTGTAGCTCAAGTGATGGTCATTTAAGTGCGAAGAGGTCGGCTTGACATCTTTCCGGTTCTTTCATTTCTTCATGAGTTCTCCAACTTTTCATGCTTTCTTTCTTCATTCCCTTGATCCAATCTTTGCCTCCTAAACCTTAAATCACTTAACAAACATATCAAGGTATCTAATAGAATCAAGGTGAATTAAATTTACTTATTTTAAGACCTAAAAAGCATGTTTTCACTCTTAAGCACAATTAAAGGAGAATATACAAAACCATGCTATTTCATTGAATAAATGTGGGTAAAAGGTGATAAAATCCCCTAAAATCAGTACAAGATAATCCCTACAAATGGGGTTTATCAACCTCCCCACACTTAAACCAAGCATGTCCTCATGCTTAAGCCAAGAGAAAGCAAAGGGCATCAACATTTATTCAATGTAAATAAACTATATGCAACCTAAACTATATGCAACTAAATGCAAAATGGTTTTACCTACTTGGTTAAAAATAAATCAATCTCCAAGACATACATGCACAAGTAGGGTGATGAGCGGATAATTTATACGCTTTTTGGCATTGTTTTTAGGTAGTTTTTAGTAAGTTCAGGCTACTTTTAGGGATGTTTTCATTAGTTTTTATGTTAAATTCATATTTCTGGACTTTACTATGTGTTTGTGTGTTTTTCTGTGATTTCAGGTAACTTCTGGCTGAAATTGAGGGACCTGAGCAAAACTCTGAGAAGGAGGCTAACAAAGGACTGCTGATGCTGTTGGAATCTGACCTCCCTGCACTCGAAATCGATTTTATGGAGCTATAGAACTCCAAATGGCGCGCTTTCAACAGCGTTGGAAAGTAGACATCCAGAGCTTTCCAGCAATATATAATAGTCCATACTTTATTTGGGAATTGACGACGTAAACTGGCGCTCAACGCCAGTTCCATGTTGTTGTCTGGAGTAAAACGCCAGAAACACGTCACGACCCGGAGTTGAACGCCCAAAACACGTTATAACTTGGAGTTCAACTCCAATAAACGCTGAAGCTCGTGGATAGATCAAGCTCAGCCCAAACATACACCAAGTGGGCCTCGGAAGTGGATTTATGCATCAATTACTTACTCATGTAAACCCTAGTAGCTAGTTTATTATAAATAGGACTTTTTACTAGTGTATTAGACATCTCTGGACGCCTAGTCCTTAGACCATGGGGGCTGGCCATTCGGCCATGCCTGAACCTTTTACTTATGTATTTTCAATGGTGGAGTTTCTACACACCATAGATTAAGGGTGTGGAGCTCTGCTGTACCTCAAGTTTCAATACAATTACTATTATTTTCTATTCAATTCTCTTTTATTCCTATTCTAAGATATACGTTGCACAACACTTTGATGAATGTGATGATCCGTGACACTCATAATCATTCTCACCTATGAACGTGCGTGACTGACAACCACTTCCGTTCTACTCTAGGCCGGGCGCATATCTCTTAGATTCCCCAACAGAATCTTCGTGGTATAAGCCAGATAGATGGCGGCATTCATGGGGATCCGAAAAGTCTAACCTTGTCTGTGGTATTCCGAGTAGGATCCCGGGAATCCGGAAAGTCTTACCTTGTCTGTGGTATTCTGAGTAGGATCCCGGGAATCCGGAAAGTCTTACCTTGTCTGTGGTATTCCGAGTAGGATTCCGGTATTGAATGACTGTGACGGGCTTCAAACTCCTGAAGGCTAGGCGTGATGACAAACGCAAAAGAATCAATGGATTCTACTCCAACCTGATTGAGAACCGACAGATGATTAGCCGTGCTGTGACAGAGCATTTGGACCATTTTCACTGAGAGGATGGGATGTAACTATCAACAAGGGTGATGCCTCCAGACGATTAGCCGTGCAGTGACAGCGCATAGGACCATTTTCCCGAGAGGATTGAAAGTAGCCATTGATGATGGTGATGCCCTACATACAGCTTGCCATGGAAAGGAGTAAGAAGGATTGGATGAATGTAATGAGAAAATAGAGATACGAGAGGAGCACAGCATCTCCACACGCCTATCTGAAATTCCCACTATTGATTTACATAAGTATTTCTATCCCTTTTTATTTTCTACTTATTATTAATTTTCGAAACCCATAACCATTTAATCTGCCTAACTGAGATTTACAAGGTGACCATAGCTTGCTTCATACAAACAATCTCTGTGGGATCGACCCTTACTCACGTAAGGTATTACTTGGACGACCCAGTACACTTGCTGGTTAGTTGAACGGA
>NC_029780.3:84534030-84535378 GCF_000817695.3 Arachis duranensis
AACTCTTTTATCACAATTTCGTCCACCAAGTTTTTGGCGCCGTTGCCGGGGATTGTTCGAGTATGGACAACTGACGGTTCATCTTGTTGCTCAGATTAGGTAATTTTCTTTTCAAAATCTTTTTCAAAATTTTCTTCTCTTTTCGTTTTTTTTAAACTTTGTTTTCGAAAATTATATACAAAAATTCAAAAAAAATTAATAAAATCATAAAACTCAAAAATATTTTGTGTTTCTTGTTGAGTCTTGAGTCAATTTTTAAGTTTGGTGTCAATTGCATGCTTTAAAAATTTTTCTTGCATTTTTCGAAAATCTCATGCATTCATAGTGTTCTTCATGATCTTCAAGTTGTTCTTGGTAAGTCTTCTTGTTTGATCTTGATGTTTTCTTGTTTTGTGTCTTTTGTTGTTTTTCATGTACATTTTTGCATTCATATTTTCCAAGCATTAAAAATTTCTAGGTTTGGTGTCTTCCATGTTTTCTTTGCATCAAAAATTTTTAAAAAATATGTTCTTGATGTTCATCATGATCTTCAAAGTGTTCTTGGTGTTCATCTTGACATTCATATTGTTCTTGCATGCATTATGTGTTTGATCCAAAATTTTCATATTTTGGGTCATTAGCATTCTTGCATGCATCTTGTGTCTTGATCCAAAATTTTCATGTTTTGGTTCATTTTTGTGTTTTTCTTTAAAAATTTAAAAATCAAAAATATCTTTTCCTTATTTTCCTCCAAATTTTCGAAATTTTGGGTTGACTTGGTCAAAAATTTTTAAAATTAGTTGTTTCTTACAAGTCAAGTCAAATTTTCAATTTTAAAAAATCTTATCTTTTTAAAATCTTTTTCAAAAATCATATTTTTTTCATTTTTATTATTTTCGAAAAATTTCAAAAATATTTTTCAAAATATTTTCAAAATCTTTTTCTTATCTTTACATCTAATTTTCGAAAATTAGCTAACAATTAATGTGATTGATTCAAAAATTTGAAGTTTGTTACTTTCTTGTTAAGAAAGGTTCAATCTTTAAGTTCTAGAATCTTATCTTGTAGTTTCTTGTTAGTGAAGTAAGTAATTTTAAAATTTTTGAATTAAATCTTTATCTTTTATCTTATCTTTTTCAAAAATTTTATCTTTTTCAAAAGTTGATTTCAAAATATCTTATCTAACCTCTTATCTTCTTATCTTTTCAAATTTGATTTTAATATCTTTTTCAACTAACTATTTGACTTTTTGTTTGTTTCTTATCTTTTTCAAAACCACCTAACTACTTTTTCCTCTTTAATTTTCGAAAATATCTCATCTCTTTTTCAAAAACTCTTTTTGTTTTAAATTTTAATTTTAATCTTATCT
>NC_029780.3:84536583-84537207 GCF_000817695.3 Arachis duranensis
TTGATCTGTCAAAGGCCACTTTCAGTTTCATGAGTGAAACAAGATCCTCCATCAGAAATCTGGAGGCACAAGTGGGCCAGCTGAGTAAGAAAGTCAGTGAAACTCCTCCCAGTATTCTCCCAAGTAATACAGAAGAGAATCCAAAAGGAGAGTGCAAAGCCATTGATGTAATCAATATGGCCGAATGCACAAGGGAAGAGAAGGACGAAAATCCTAGTGAGGAAGACCTCCTCGGACGTCCCTCAAGCAAGAAGGAGTTTCCTATTAAGGATCCAAAGGAATCCGAGGCTCATATAGAGACCATAGAGATTCCATTAAATCTCCTTCTGCCATTCATGAGCTCTAAAGACTATTCTTCCTCTGATGAGGATGAAGATGTGACTGGAGAGCAAGTTGCTCAATATTTAGGAGCTATCATGAAGCTGAATGCCAAGTTGTTTGGCAATGAGACTTGGGAAAGTGAACCTCCCTTGCTCATTAGTGAACTAGATACTTGGACTCAGAAAATTTTACCTCAAAAGAGACAAGATCCTGGCAAGTTCTTAATACCTTGTACTATAGGCACCATGACCTTTGAAAAAGCTCTATGTGATCTGGGGTCAGGGATAAATCTTATGCCACTCT
>NC_029780.3:84539472-84540524 GCF_000817695.3 Arachis duranensis
TATGAATAATTCCATTAATCCTTCACCTCTCTTAAATGAAAAATGTTTTTAATCAAAAGAACAAAAAGTACATGAATTTCGAATTTATCCTTGAATTTAGTTCAATTATATTGATGTGGTGACAATACTTTTTGTTTTCTGAATGAATGCTTAAACAGTGCATATTTTTTATCTTGTTGTTTATGAATGTTAAAAGTGTTGGCTCTTGAAAGAATGATGAACAAAGAGAATGTTATTAACAATCTGAAAAATCATGAAATTGATTCTTGAAGCAAGAAAAAGTAGTGAAAAAGCAAAAGCTTGCGAAAAAAATGGCGAAAAAATTTAGAAAGAAAAAGAAAAAGCAAGCAGAAAAATCCAATAGCCCTTAAAACCAAAAGGCAAGGGTAAAAAGGATCCAAGGCTTTGATCTTGAGTTTTTCTTACTTTGAGTCTTTTCTTGTTTTTCTTGTGCTTTTTCAAAATATCAATGTTCAAAAATTATATTTTTATCCATAAATATAATACATTTTTAAAATCAACATTGAAGTTACTGCCCAATTGGCTGGAGCTTAAGTAGTTGTTCTTCATAATTGGGTATCTTCTTTGGAATCTTTTTCAAAAATAATTTTTCTTTTATTGAATCTTGTGCCAAACTCTAAGTTTGGTGTTTTCTTGTTAAGTTTTCTTTAATTTTCGAAAATTTGTCTTGGTTTTCTAAAAATTTTAAGTTTGGTGTTCTTTCTTTTGTTCTTGGTGTTCTTGTGAATCTTCAAGGTGTTCTTGAGTCTTTCTTGTGCTTTGATCTTAAAATTTTTAAGTTTGGTGTTCCTTGGTGTTTTCCCTCCAAAAATTTTCGAAAATAAGGAGCATTGGATCTAAAAATTTTAAGTCTTGTGTCTCTTGTGTGTTTTTCTCTTTCAAAAAAAAAATTTCAAAATTCAAAAAAAATATATACTTTCTAACTAATTTTGAACTACATTTTTCAAAAAGTTTATATAAAAATTCAAATTTCAATTTCAAAATATTTCCAATTTCTTTTATTTATTTCGTTTTTTATTTTATTTTATATA
>NC_029780.3:84540951-84541955 GCF_000817695.3 Arachis duranensis
GAAACTCTGTAGGTTCTTCTTGTGGAAGACCGAAATACTGGCAGTTTTGCTGCACCATGATAATGAGTTGAGGATTCAACTCAAAGCTACTAACTCCAATGGAGGGTATACAGATACTACTCCCATATGAAGCAGTAGTGGGGTTAGCATATGACCCCAGAGTCCTCCTGAACTGTTCATTCCCACTTAATTCCATGATGGAATAAAAGAGATGATATGTATGTTGATATTATTTTATTTTATAAAAAATTAATTTTTATAAAATAAAATAATATCAACATACATATCATCTCTTTTATTCCATCATGGAATTAAGTGGGAATGAACAGTCCTGGAGAACTCTGGGGTCATATGCTAACCCCACTACTGCTTCATATGGGAGTAGTATCTGTATACCCTCCATTGGAGTTAGTAACTTTGAGTTGAATCCTCAGCTCATTATCATGGTGCAGCAAAGCTGCCAGTATTCCGGTCTTCCACAGGAAGAACCTACAGAATTTTTAGCACAATTTTTGCAAATTGCTGACACAGTACATGATAAGGAAGTGGATCAGGATGTCTACAGATTATTACTGTTTCCATTTGATGTAAAAGATCAAGCCAAGAGATGGTTAAATAACCAACCTAAGAATAGCATAAAAACATGGAAACAGCTGTCAGAAAAATTCCTGAATCACTATTTCCCTCCAAAACGGATGACACAGCTAAGGCTAAGCATCCAAGGTTTCAAACAAAGAGATAATGAATCCCTTTACGATGCCTGGGAGAGATACAGAGAGATGCTAAGAAAATGCCCCTCTGAAATATTTTCAGAGTGGGTGCAATTAGACATCTTCTACTATGGGCTTACAGAAAAAGCTCAGATTTCTCTAGACCACTCAGCTGGTGGATCTATACATATGAGAAAAACAATTGAAGAAGCTCAAGAGCTTATTGATACAGTTGCCAGAAATCAACATCTGTACCTAAGCAGTGAATCTTCCATGAAAGAAGAAGCTAAAACA
>NC_029780.3:84542161-84542417 GCF_000817695.3 Arachis duranensis
TAAATAGCAGAAGAATGCCAAGCAGTTCAATTAAGAAGTGGGAAAACATTAAATACCTCACTTCAAAGCAGCAGGAAGCCAAGAAATGAACAGATGTCTACTCAAAACCCCTCTGAGGACAATCAGAGCCCAGAGAGGAATAATGCTGGCGCTGAACGCCCAGACCATGCTCATTCCTAGCGTTCAACGCCAGAAACAAGCATGAATCCGGCGTTGAACGCCCAAAGGGAACATAGTTCTGGCGTTCAGACGCCAG
>NC_029780.3:84543010-84544091 GCF_000817695.3 Arachis duranensis
GACATGATTGTCAAGGTTGGGCCATTTGCCTTTCCTACTGACTTTGTGGTGCT
This sequence comes from Arachis duranensis, assembly GCF_000817695.3. NCBI lineage: Eukaryota > Viridiplantae > Streptophyta > Magnoliopsida > Fabales > Fabaceae > Arachis > Arachis duranensis. The sequence goes on from NC_029780.3 coordinate 84,543,064, forward strand.
GGAAATGGAGGAGCACAAGAGTGCAACTCTCATTCTAGGAAGACCTTTCCTAGCAACTGGCCCAACCTTCATTGACGTCCAAAAAGGGGAAGTAACTTTGAGAGTCAATGCGGAGGAGTTCAAGTTGAATGTTGTCATAGCCATGCAACATCCAGACACCCCAAATGACTGCATGAGTGTTGATATTATTGACTCTTTGGTAAGAGAGATCAATATGGCTGAGAGTCTCGAATCAGAGCTAGAGGACATCTTTAAAGATGTTCAGCCTGACCTGGAGGAATCAGAGAGAATAGTAGAACCTCTGAAAATCCCTCAGGAAGAGGAGAAACCTCCTAAACCCGAGCTCAAACCATTACCACCATCCCTACTGTAATCATAAGCTCTACCTTAGAGCCACAGGAAGAGGAAGCACTAATTCAAGTGCTAAGGACACACAAGACAACTCTTGGGTGGTCCATCAGTGATCTCAAGGGCATTAGCCCAGCCAGATGCATGCACAAAATCTTGCTGGAGGATGACGCCAAGCCAGTGGTTCAACCACAAAGGCGGCTGAACCCAGCCATGAAGAAAGTGGTGCAAAAGGAGGTCACTAAATTACTAGAGGCTAGGATTATTTATCCTATTTCTGATAGCCCCTGGGTAAGCCCTGTCCAAGTCGTCCCTAAGAAGGGAGGTATGACAGTGGTTCATAATGAAAAAAATGAACTGGTTCCTACAAGAACAGTTACAGGGTGGCGTATGTGTATTGATTATAGAAGGCTCAATACAGCCACCAGAAAGGATCATTTTCCTTTACCATTCATAGACCAAATGCTAGAAAGACTAGCAGGTCATGAATACTACTGCTTCCTGGATGGATATTCAGGTTATAATCAAATTGCAGTAGATCCCCAAGATCAAGAGAAAACAGCATTCACATGCCCATCTGGAGTATTTGCATACAGAAGGATGCCATTTGGCCTGTGCAATGCACCTACAACTTTTCAGAGGTGCATGCTCTCAATTTTCTCTGATATGGTGGAAAAATT
>NC_029780.3:84546175-84551205 GCF_000817695.3 Arachis duranensis
AAAGGTGAAATAGCAATTGGTTGAAGTCACAGAGTTACAGGGAAATTTGGAAGCTCACTGGCGTGAAAAAGCCAGTAAGAAACATTTTGGGCGTTGAACGCCCAAAAAAAGCACCCACTGGGCGTTCAACGCCAGTAAGGGTAGCCATCTGGGCATTAAACGCCAGAAAGGAGCATCTTCTGGGCGTTAAACGCCAGAAAGATGCACCTTCTGGGCGTTTAACGCCAATCTGCTAGCATTCTGGGCGTTTAGAAAAACGCCCAGTGAAGAAGGATTTCCTGGCGTTCAACGCCAGAAAGAAGCATCAGCTGGGCGTTGAACGCCCAGGAGAAGCAGCATTTGGGCGTTAAACGCCCAAAACATGCATCGTTTGAGCGTTTAACGCCAGGATGGTGGGAGGAGGTAAAAATTCGTTTTTCTTTATAATTTTTCTAAATTTTTATGTTTCAATTCATGAATTCTTGCATAAACATATTTCAAATTGTCTTCCCTCATATCAAATTAGTTTTCTAAAAATCCTGATTTCTAAAATCCACATTTCAAAAATTTCAAATATATCTTAATCCATAAAGACAAATTGTTTTCCAATCCAATTCAACTCTTTTAAGTTTGTTTTCAAAACTTAATTATCTTTTTAAAAATCTTTTTCAAAATTAAAAATTCAGATCTATCTTTTAATTATTATTCAGATATTTCTCTTTTTAAACTATATCTTTTTCTTATCATATCTATCTTTTACAAATCATATCTTCTATCTTATCTTTTTCTTATTTTCGAAAATCTCCTACCCCCCCTCCCTATATATTGAATTCGGCGCCCCTCTCATCATCACCATGCCACACTTGCTCTCCTCATATTCCTCTTCTTTCTTCTCTTTTGCTTGAGGACAAGCAAAGCTCTAAGTTTGGTATGTTTATCCGTGATCACAAAAAAAAAAAAAAACATACTCATTAAGATCATGGCTCCTAAGGGAAAACAACCCACCCCAAGAGGCAAGAAAGAGAACACTCCAAAGCCACTTTGGAATCAAGGGAAGTTCTTAACTAAAGAACATTCAGACCACTACTACAAAATAATGAGTCACAGATCAGTGATCCCGGAAGTCAAATTTGATCTGAAAGAAGATGAATATCCGGAGATCCAAGAGCAAATTCGAAACAGAAATTGGGAAATTCTGGCCAATCCTGAAACGAAAGTGGGAAGGAACATGGTTCAGGAGTTCTATGCTAATCTATGGCAGACAGACAGGCAAAGAATAATCAGAGCTGCTCTCTATGACCATCGGACCTTAGTCAGAGGGAAGATTGTTCATACCCATCCTGACAAGATCAGGGAGATATTTAAGCTTCCTCAACTGAAAGATGACCCAGACTCCTTTAATAGGAGAATGATGAGGGTAAATAAAGGTCTGGACAAGATTTTAGAGGATATATGCATCCCTGAAGCCAAATGGACCACCAGCACGACTGGCTACCCCAGTTGAGAGGCCAATCACTGGAATATCAATGGTCAGACAACAGCAACAAGATGATTCAGCCAAGAGGAGAGCATAGGAAGCCCTCCCAGAACTTCCTCAATTCGAATATTGGGGACATCTTGAGGCTTCTATTTCCAAATTGCAAGAAGTTATGGACCAAATAAGGGAAGAACAGAGCAATCAAAGTAGCATGCTTTGCAAACTGCTTAAGGAACAAGAAGAGCAAGGGCGTGATCTAAGGGAGCTGAAGCGCCAAAAATTAATCCTTGAAAAACACCCCACAGACTAGAGGAACATCTACTCCTCAAAACAACAGGTTGTTGAGTTCCAATTTTTTGCTTTAACTCTGTGATAGTGTTATTATGGAAATTTACCTTAGGAGATATATAGTGGTAGTAGTAGTAATTAGTATATCTATTTTGATTTTATTTCCAATTAAGCTATAATTTATTTTTCTCATCATCATCAGTCATGAATAAAGTAGTAGATTTTTTTTTAGAATAAAGAAGTAATCTATATTTTTCGAGTTCTTAATAATAAAAATTATAATTAACTATGTGTGGTGGAAATACTTTTTGTTCTCTGAATGAATGCTTGAACAGTGCATAACTTGTACTTTGAATTTGATGAATATTGGCTCCTGAAAGAATGAGAAACACAAAAAATATTATTGATGATCTGAAAAATCATGAGCATTGATTCTTGAAGCAAGAGAAAGCAGTCAAAAAAAAATTTTTTGAATCAAAAGGAATAAAAGCCAAACAGCCCTTAAAACCAAAAGGCAAGGGTGAAAAAAGATCCAAGGCTTTGAGCATCAGTGGATAGGAGGGTCTAAGGAAATAGTTCCAGGCCTAAGCGGCTAAACCAAGCTGTCCCTAACCATGTGCTTGTGGCATGCAGGTCCAAGTTACAAACTTGAGACTGAGTGGTTAAAGTCGTGATCCAAGGCAAAAAGAGTGTGCTCAAGAGCTCTGGACACCTCTGATTGGGGACTCTAGCAAAGCTGAGTCACAATCTGAAAAGGTTCACCTAGTCATGTGTCTGTGGCATTTATGTATCTGGTGGTAATACTGGAAAACAAAGTGCTTAGGGCCACGGCCAAGACTCATAAAATAACTGTGTTCAAGAATCAACATACTACACTAGGAGAATCAATAATACTATCTGAATTCTGAGTTCCTATGGATGCCAATCATTCTGATATTCAAGGGATAAAGGGAGATGCCAAAACTGTTCAGAAACAAAAAGCTACAAGCCCCGCTCATCTAATAAGAATCTGAGCTTCATTTAAAACTCTAAAATATTATTACTTCTTAATTTCTGTTAAAACCTATTTTATTTATCTAGTTGCTTGAGGACAAGCAACAGTTTAAGTTTGGTGTTGTGATGAGTGGATATTTTATACGCTTTTTGGGAGTAATTTCATGTAGATTTTAGCATGTTTTAATAAGTTTTTAGTAGAATATTATTATTTTTTAGGCAAAAATCATAATTCTGGACTTTACTATGAGTTTGTGTATTTTTCTGTGATTTCAGGTATTTTCTGGCTGAAATTGAGGGAGCTGAGCAAAAATCTGAGTTAGGCTGAAAAAGGACTGCTGATGCTATTGGATCCTGACCTCCCTGCACTCGGAATGAATTTTTTGGAGCTACAGAAGTCCAATTGGCGCACTCTCAACGGCGTTGGAAAGTAGACATCCAGGGCTTTCCAGCAATATATACTAGTCCATACTTTGCGCGAAGATAGATGACGTAACTTGGCGTTGAACGCCAAGTACATGCTGCTGTCTGGAGTTAAACGCCAGAAACACGTTATGATCCGGAGTTGAATGCCCAAAACACGTTATAACTTGGAGTTCAACTCCAAGAAAAGCCTTAGCACGTGGATAACTTCAGTCTCAGCCCTAGCACACACCAAGTGGGCCCCAGAAGTGGATTTCTGCACCAATTATCTTAGTTTACTCATATTCTGTAAACCTAGGGTACTAGTTTTCTATTTAAACAACTTTTAGAGATTTATCTTGTACCTCATGACATTTTCAAATCTGAATTATATGCACTTTGATGGCATGAGTCTCTAAACTCCATTGTTGGGGGTGAGGAGCTCTGCAGCGTCTCGATGAATTAATACAATTCCTTTGTTTTCCATTCAAACACGCTTGTTCTTATCTAAGATGTTTATTCGTGCTTAATTATGAAGAAGGTGATGATCCGTGACACTCATCACCTTCCTCAATCCATGAACGTGTGCCTGACAACCACCTCCGTTCTACATCAGATTGAATGAGTATCTCTTAGATTCCTTTATCAGAATCTTCGTAGTATAAGCCAGATTGATGGCGGCATTCATGAGAATCCGGAAAGTCTAAACCTTGTCTGTGGTATTCCGAGTAGGATTCTGGGATTGAATGACTGTGACGAGCTTCAAACTCCTGAAGGCTGGGCGTTAGTGACAGACGCAAAAGAATCAATGGATTCTATTCCAACCTGATTGAGAACCGATAGATGATTAGTCGTGCTGTGACAGAGCATAGGAACGTTTTCACTGAGAGGATGGGAAGTAGCCATTGACAACGGTGACACCCTACATAGAGCTTGCCATGGAAGGAACCTTGCGTGTGGGAAAAGGATTTCAAGGAATAGTTGAAGTTCAGAGGACAAAGCATCTCCAAAACTCCAACATATTCTCCATTAATAAAGTAACAATTCCTTATTCCAAATACTTTGACTTCTTATCATTAAATCCAATTAATCTTATTGGCATCCTGACTAGGATTAATAAAATAAACATAGATTGCTTCAAACCAATAATCTCCATGGGATCGACCTTTACTCACGTAAGGTATTACTTAGACGACCCAGTGCACTTGCTGGTTAGTTGTACGGATTACAAATTCGTGCACCAGTATTCCGAGTAGGATCCCGGGAATCCGGAAAGTCTTACCTTGTCTGTGGTATTCCGAGTAGGATTCCGGTATGGAATGACTGTGACGGGCTTCAAACTCCTGAAGGCTGGGCGTGATGACAAACGCAAAAGAATCAATGGATTCTACTCCAACCTGATTGAGAACCGATAGATGATTAGCCGTGCTGTGACAGAGCATTTGGACCATTTTCACTGAGAGGATGGGATGTAACTATCAACAAGGGTGATGCCTCCAAGCGATTAGCCGTGCAGTGACAGCGCATAGGACCATTTTCCCGAGAGGATTGAAAGTAGCCATTGATGATGGTGATGCCCTACATACAGCTTGCCATGGAAAGGAGTAAGAAGGATTGGATGAATGTAATAAGAAAATAGAGATACGAGAAGAGCACAGCATCTCCACATGCCTATCTGAAATTCCCACTATTGATTTACATAAGTATTTCTATCCCTTTTTATTTTCTACTTATTATTAATTTTCGAAACCAATTACATTTGACCCTATGAATCCACTTAACTGAGATTTACAAGGTGACCATAGCTTGCTTCATACCAACAATCTCTGTGGGATCGACCCTTACTCACGTAAGGTATTACTTGGACGACCCAGTACACTTGCTGGTTAAG
>NC_029780.3:84551273-84566185 GCF_000817695.3 Arachis duranensis
TAACAAAGAATACTACATTGATGTGATCACAATTTCGTCCACCATAGGGCATAAGATCATATAACGATTCATGAGTTCTACCAATTGAAGTATAAACATGAAGTTCACATAGACTTGCAAGAAGAACGCTCGTGAAAGTCGGGAATCAAGGAATTCAGCATCGAACCCTCACCGGAAGTGTTTTCACTCTAGTTGCTCGGTGTTTGGGGTTGATTCACTCAATTCTCCCCTAATCATGCTTTTCAAGATTTGTTTTTCATCTAACAATCAACAATTAATCAATGCATACATACATTTATCATGAGGACTTATCTTTTGGTTGTAATGTGGCTAGGGTCAAAGTAAGGATATATATGGCCAAGTGAGCTTGAAATTTGAATCCTTGATTAACCTAAACTCTCACCTAACACATATAACAACCTATACAATTCTAATTTCCCACCTAACCTATATAATGACCTATACAATTAAGTACTAATCTAACTACCCATTCCTCACTCTTTCACATACTCATGCATTTTCTATTCATTTCACAACACTTATGCATTGATTCTTATTGAGCTTCACTTTGGGGCATTTTGTCCCCTTTATTGCTTTTCTTTTTCTATATACATTTTTTTTCTTTTCTTTTTTTTCTTTTTTCACTTTTATTTCTTTTTCTTTTCATTTTTCTTTTTCTTTCAAACTATATACAAGAACATCAATGCATAAGGTCTATACATTTAATCAATACATGAGTATGTACCCAATTCCCCAATATAAAAATACAAAACACAAACACCCTTTTATCCCAACCAATGTCCCAAAGTTTTCCCACTCTTGAATGACACTCACACTCACTAGCCTAAGCCAATCAAATATCCAAATAAAGGACATTCATTGTTTTCCGCTTTAAGGCTTGTAATATGCTAAAATTAAGAATAAAGTGGGTTAAGCGTAGGCTCAAAGTTGGCTAACAATGGAAGATAAAAGGCAAGGCTTTTTGGGTAAGTGAGCTAAATGAAATGATGGCCTCAATCATATAAATGCATGAATACACAAAATAATGGACATAAAGAATCAAACGAATCAAAGATTACAATAATAGGAAGAGAATAATGCACACAAGAAGGACAATAAGTGGTTATAAGATGTAACCACACCATTAGACTCAAATCTCACTTGCTTGTGTTCTTAGCTCAAAAACCATGTTCCAAAATACATTTTTTCAAGCAAGTTCAACAAAAATTTTTCAAATTGGTAGGTTGCCCTAAAACGGTTTCTTGGGAAAGAAATCATCACCTTAACCAAGTAGTCCTAATAAGAAGAAGGTAGTAAAATATGTACAAATTCTAACTAACATGCAACCTATCATGCAAATGCAACAACTAAATAACATTGGTGTTGAAAAAGAAAATTTATACCCATGGAGATCGGTCGACGACCTCCCCACACTTGAAGGTTGCACCGTCCTTGGTGCATGCAAAGAAGAGCAGGGTGGACGGGTTGCTACAATTGATGAGTTCCTCAAACGATTGTGCGGATGACTTGTTTGTTGCCCCATTTAAAAGCTTTTCCTTTCTCCCTCCTTGGTGGCCAACCTAAAAGGATAGAAAAGGAAATGAATATTAAGCCTATGACAAAGATATCAAAGCAAATAGGACATAGGCGGGGTTTAATGCCAAGTAGGAGTATGGTTCTCTACTACATGGTAGCTACAACATGTAGAGGAGGAAACAATAAGAGAAAATGGCATATCAATGATACTTGATGCAAGAGTAAGAGCAAAGCATGAAGAGCATGATGAGCATCAAGTTCGAACAAGAGATAGTGGGCCATAAAAGACAATATAAGGTCATATCAATGCACAAAGAATACAAGTGCATAAAAGATTGAGCATTGATTTGAAAAGAAACATCACCCAACAATATGAAACAAGTCAAGAGGCACCAAAGTAATGCAAGGAATCCTCAACAATTGAGTAGGAAGATGCAACACCATTATTAAAACGACTTAAAAAAACGAAAACATGCTACAAAAACTAAATGAAAATGGGAAGAGTAGAAGTATGCAAATGTGATAAGCAAAAGAAAATGGAAGGGGAGAAAAAAACTCTTTTTTTTTTACCGATGCGTGCGCGTCATGCACGTTTACGCGTCAATGGGTATATTGGTCGAAGGACGTGTACGCGCCAAGTGCACGCACGCGTGCGTCGAGTTAGGCGAGAGGCTTAGTGTTGGCCCAAAAGTGGCACAACTCTCTGGTAAAAGTATTGAGGGTGCAGATTGTGCAATCGACGCGCGCGCGCACAGTGTGCGTGCGCGTGCATTGCGAATTTAAGATCATGTGCGCGTGTGCCAGGTGCGCGCACGCGTGCATAGACTTGTGCCTCAGGCCCAATGTTCGCACAGTGCAGGCCTAACTCTCTGGTTTTAGGATGGAGGTGAAATTTTGCATCCACGCATACGTGTATAGTGCGCGTGCGCGTGGGTGGTCGAAAAATGCTCAGGTGCGCGTACGCGTTATGTGCACGCACGCGTGGATGGTGTTCTGTTTTTCAAAAATCTTTTTTCTAAGTTTTTGCACCAATCTCAGCCTTTCAATCCTCCAAACAGCTACCAAAACACCCTAAAACCTTATTTATCATATTATACTTCTAACTAAACTTAACAAACCAATAAAAACATGAATTAAACTAATTCTACCAATATTTACAAAGAAAGAAAATGAAAAGATGTTACCATGGTGGGGTGTCTCCCACCTAGCACTTTTGTTTATTGTCCTTAAGTTGGACTTATGGGGAGCTCCTCTCAAGGTGGCTTGTGCTTGTACTCATCTTGGAACTCCCACCAATGCTTGGTTCTCCATTGTGCCCCAAGATTCTTCATGGATTGAGCCAAGTCTTGATGGAGTTCTTCACAAGTTTGGGGCTCCCAAAGTTGATCCTCTTCTTGTGATCCGGGATCCCACACTTTATCTTCACACTCGTCTTGAAGTTGATCATCATTATTGGTCCAACCGGGTGGTGAGTAAGGTGAATTCTCTATATAGTGGCCAACAATCCTCCTAGACCCATCTATTTGAGCACTACTCCAACCTTTATATCTCATATTTGATGCATCAACCATAATGAGCCTTGATTTGCAACACCAACCACGAAACATCTTTCACTTATGCTTCATCCCACAAAGTATCCTAAGTTGACCATCCGTTTCAAGCAAGCCATACTCAAGTGGGACAATAAAGCTAATAGAAATGAATTTTACCCACTCAAGTGAAGGAGTAGATGACAACCTAGGCAAAGATGCTTCTAACGATCTTGACAAAGCGAATTCCACTCCCATCCTTCTATTTCTAAGGACTTCCACCTCTTCACAAGATTTTTCTAATTCAATCCTTTGTTCATGATATATATTATATATATAAGAAAATTTCTAAATATTCGAAATAGAATTTCTGTATTCATTCAATAATTTGAAATTTTTACATATTCAAAAATATTAATATATAATCAATATTACTATAAAATCATATCATATATAATAGAGAATATTATATAATTTCTAAGTTTTCATGTAAAAAAAAGTTTGAATTTCAATATCTATATCTTTTTTTATTTTTTTTTATTTGCGCACCCAGTCCTTTAAGCCTTTTCCCTTAATCAAACTATAATCGGGAGGGTGAAAGAAGTTTACCTCCACAATATTTTCAAATGCACCGGGAGAAGGTTCTTCAAGTTCAAAGGATTCTCCACCACTAGGACTTGATGCTTGCTCTTCATCACCAAGGGGACTCAATTCTTTCTCTATCCCATCCAAGTCTTCATATGGAATATGCCTTGGAAGGTGTGCACTTTCCTCCCTAGCATCAATTTCAATCATCTTGGAGGGGTTTTCTTCAACTCTATGTTCCCATGGAGGTTCCGCATCTCCTAAGTCTTCTACCGCTTCTTCCTTGTCTTCAACAATTAAAGCTTCCTCCAATTATTCCAATACAAAGCAACTTCCCTCATTTCCCACTGGAGTTTCCAATCTCTCCTTCATGCTATGTTCTTCATTCGATTCTCCACATGTAGCCATGGGAGTTCCTTGAGTGTTCAAGCATTGGGATGCTAATTGATTTGTTACCGCATCCAAGGCGGCCATAAAATTTTGGACATCCCTTTTCATCTCTTCTTGCCCTTGAACAAGAACACCAAGGGTTTCATCCATTAGAGATTGGGGTGGGTGGAAGGATTCATCATTTTGGGGAAAGGGTTCATAATAGGAAGGTAGTTCTTCTTGGTGGAGTTGTGGTGGTTCAATGTTTTCTATTCTTTCTACTTGTTGTACAACACACTCCATGGTTGCTTGAAATTGATCCAATGCTTCCTTAAGGTGATCCCTTGACTCTTGTTCCTCTTGGATTATATGATTAGGATCATGTGGCTCTTGGATCGATGGATATGAGTATTCTTCCATGGGAAGTTGTGGTGGAAAGTAGTATTCATCTTGTGGTTGAAAATTTTCATATATTGGAGGTGGTTCATCTTGGTAATAATGTGGAGGAGGTGGCTCTTGAAAATATTGATATTGGAATGGTGGTGGCTCTATATGTGGTTCATATGGCTCATATGGTTGTTGGTAGGATGGATATGGATTAGGGTCATATGAAGGTGGTTGGTAAGAAGGGGCTTGTGAGTATGGTTGAGAGTTATGTTGAGGATATGGATCATAGGCATATAGTGGTGGTTCTTGAAAGTCACAAGGAGATTCACCATAGCCATTGGATTGATATACATCATAGAATGGCTCTTCTTCATAGTGCATTGGTGGAGGTTGTTGCCATGAAGATTGATCATATGCATATGGTTCCTCCCACCTTTGGTTATCCCATCCTTGATACACATTCTCATTATAGTTCTCATCACCTACAACATAGTTGTAATCACACTCATAGCCAAAGTGAGAATTCATGGTAGCAAGAGCAAATAAGAAAAAAAACTAATAAGAAATAATGAAACAAAATACTAAGACTAGAAAAAACTAACAAGCAATCCAAAAGATCAAGCTATTCACAATATTCACATATATACAATAACCAATAACATAACACCATTGCAATTCCCCGGCAACGGCGCCATTTTGATGATTGGATTTTTGACGGTTTAGAATTTCACTAATGAAATCTCGTTGTAAAGTATAGTTTCCAAACCAAACAATAATCTTTCATACAAAAGATTGTTTGTCACAAGTAACAAACCCCTAAAATTAATAACCGAAGTATTCAAACCTCAGGTCGTCTCTTAAAGGAATTGCAGGGAAGTGTTCTTGTTATTGGTTATGAGTTGTATATTCTCAAGTGTCACTAATTACTCTACCTAGGCCAAGAGGAACAAAATCTATACTATATCTAGAAGAGGCATTTCAACAAACACATAAAAGGCAATAAAAGTAAACAACATAAATTGCAAGAATTAAAGAGAGATCTAACTACAAAGGCAAGAGATCAACAATAGAAAAGCAAAGAAGAACAATTATTATGAATTACCTCTTATTGAATTGAAAGAAAATGGAAGGAACAATAGTAGATCTACAACAAAGTATAAGAACAACATAAAGGAAATTACAATAAAAGAATAGAAGAAGATGAATTTAGCAACAAGGAATTGAAAGGTAGAAGTAGAAGAAAACAAAGATTAAAACCTAGATCTAAGAACTAAACCTAATCCTAATCCTAATCTTAGAGAGAAGTGAGAGCTTCTCTCTCTAGAAACTAACTCTAAAACTACACTATAACTAATGGTCAAAAGTATGAGAGTATGTTCATTTCCCCTTCAATCTTTGGCTTAAATAGCATCAAAAATGAGTTAGATTGGGCCCACAAGACTTCTAAAATCGCTGGCCACGTTTTGCTTTAAGTGAACCAGGTGGCAGCAACGGCACGTGCGCGTACTATGCACATACGTGTCACCATGCGCGGTTCAACCATAGCAAATCTTATATCGTTTCGAAGCCCCAGATGTTAGCTTTCCAACCCAACTGAAACCGCATCATTTGGATCTCTGTAGCTCAAGTTATGGTCGTTTAAGTGTGAAGAGGTCGGCTTGACAGCTTTCCGGTTCTTTCATTTCTTCATGAGTTCTCCAACTTTTCATGCTTTCTTTCTTCATTCCCTTGATCCAATCTTTGCCTCCTAAACCTTAAATCACTTAACAAACATATCAAGGCATCTAATGGAATCAAGGTGAATTAAATTTATTTATTTTAAGACCTAAAAAGCATGTTTTCACTTTTAAGCACAATTAAAGGAGAATATACAAAACCATGCTATTTCATTGAATAAATGTGGGTAAAAGGTGATAAAATCCCCTAAAATCAGTACAAGATAAACCCTACAAATGGGGTTTATCAGAGGGTTAGTAAAATTTATTGTTTTGACCAGCAGTTAGTCAATAATATTTAAAAATATGGGCTAAAAATATGTTATTAGATTATTAGACTAAAAAAATTTGGCTACTAATTAAAAATATTAATAAAAAACAATAAATTCTACTGCTCTCGAACTTTTCTCAAATCTATTCTTAATATATAAAAGTAGGTACATAGATTTATCCACATTGTTTCTAAGTTATTTCTCTTCTTCTACTAACGCCATATCAGCACTAACGCTTATTTGGCAAAATTTTAGAATTCATCACTCAAATCTTGCCAAATTAACTTTTATTTTCATATAAAAAACACAAAAAATAACTAAAAAACATAGTAAAAACCAACAAATTAACTTTTTCCAAATCAATCCTTATTTCTAAAATAACAAAAACACAAATTAACATTTACCCCAACAAAAAGTTCTCAAAACCAAAGAACTTATTACTTTTCTCAAACTCTCACCCTCTTAGTACCTCTCCATACCAAAATTCTATTTCCTCCATCCTCTTCCGGTCCCATCATATTTTCTCCATCCTCTTCCGGTCCCTTAATATATAAAAGTAGGTACATAGGTTTACCCACATTGTTTCTAAGTTATTTCTCTTCTTCTACTAATGCCATGTCAGCACTAACGCTTATTTGGCAAAATTTTAGAATTCACCACTCAAATCTTGCCAAATTAACTTTTATTTTCACATAAAAAAAACACAAAAAACAACTAAAAAACATAGTAAAAACCAACAAATTAACTTTTTCCAAATCAATCCTTATTTCTAAAACAACAAAAACACAAATTAACATTTACCCCAACAAAAAGCTCTCAAAACCAAATAGCTTATTACTTTTATCAAACCCTCACCCTCTTAGCACCTCTCCGTACCAAAATTCTATTTCCTCCATCCTCTTCCGGTCCCATCCTATTTTCTCCATCCTCTTCCGGTCCCTTAATATATAAAAGTAGGTACATAGGTTTACCCACATTGTTTCTAAGTTATTTCTCATCTTCTACTAACGCCATGTCAGCGCTAACATTTATTTGGCAAAATTTTAGAATCCACCACTCAAATCTTGCCAAATCAACTTTTATTTTCACATAAAAAAACACAAAAAATAACTAAAAAATACAGTAAAAACCAACAAATTAACTTTTTCCAAATCAATCCTTATTTCTAAAACAACAAAAACACAAATTAACATTTACCCCAACAAAAAGCTCTCAAAACTAAAGAGCTTATTACTTTTCTCAAACCCTCACCCTCTTAGCACCTCTCCGTATCAAGATTTTATTTCCTCCATCCTCTTCCGGTCCCATCCTATTTTCTCCATCCTCTTTCGGTCCCAAGAGCCATTGTTTTTTTCTCAAAAAAATTGTACATCGTGATGTCCATCTTCGGCGGAGCCGCATTGCATAAATTGCAGAAACCAGGGCAAACTCCATTCTTCCTCTTGCGGTTTCCCTGCCAGAGTTCGATTCTGCGTCTCAGACCAACGTCACCATTCGGCGCCGCCAAGTCCTAGGTATCTTCCTAAATATTTTTAACTTTACCGTTTACTTTTCTCATTGTTCAATATCATTTTCAATAGCCCTATTTATTTGTTATAAATAATAACATTTTAATTGTGAACTCATTGCAATGTATTCCTTTTTTGTAAACGGTTCTGTCCAACAGTCACAACCAAAATTAATGTGCATTTAAAATTATTGCTCCTTATATACTATCGATTGCAATATTTCATCATCAAATTATAAAATGTTATTTTACATGTGGAGTACTTCTTCCACAATTTACACTTAGGTATTCCTCTTTTTCAAATTGTTATTCCACATGTGCATTGCTTCCACAATTTACTTGGAATGGATTATCATTCTTTGACCATGTCTCATTCTCTTTGTTGTAGAATGATTTGCAGTGGTAATGACAGACCGAAAGAGTTAATACCCAAAATTGCTAGATGAAAATCAACCAATCACTATTTAGTAAAATATTTTAAAAAAATTAAAACAAAAAATTTTTATCTATTATTATTCAATTGAAGCATCAAGTACTAATTAAATGCAATAAACATACATTAAAAGTGTCATAATAATAATAATTATAAAAAATTTCAGTTACAAATATTCAAATTCTACAACTTATACATATTAAGACTCTTACTATTCTTCATTTCTTAATCTCTTATACTAATTGTAAAAAATTCCTTAAATTTAATATAATATTTTTTATATTTTTTCATTCTCATTCATTTATTTTTTTCATTATTTACAAACAAAAAATCGCAAGAAAAGACAAAGTGTAGCCATTAATGCAAATCGAAAAAAAAAGAAAATGTAATTTTTTATAACCCTAATATAAATAACCTATGTCTTTTTAAAAATAAATAAATTTAAAATTTATTTAAAATATGTTCTCTAAAATATTTTTAATATAATATTTATTAAAATATACTATATAATATAAATAATCTACCTCTCCACGCATTGCACAGATCTCACTCTAGTTAAAATATAATGAGAAGAAAAATAGCTCTTCCTAATTCCTCCATGAGAATTGAAGATTAGATTTTTTTCATTTTGTTTTCCTCTAAAATGCAATACATTTGCATTATAGATGCACACAATCACAAAGAAGATAATCACACTTGTACTTGTCTACACTCTACACAAAGTTTGAATGAGTAACCATGGTTATACACTTTTACAAACTTAGGCAACAAAGTCATGACATTCAATTCAAGCACTCATTGCTTTGCCACTAGGACGAGCAAAGTACAAGGGAGGAATCCCTTGTTCATTAGTGAAAACATTGTTTGGATCAATCAAAGTCTTGGCCTTCACCAACCTATCATAGTTACCCAAAAAGTACTTCTCACCCCAAACCCTTGCATGATCCACAGCATCCTTCACATTGCTAAACCTAATCATGTTCATAACTCCAAGGTCAAAGTCCAAGTAATTAACATATGCAGCCCTTGGACCCCATGAAACAAATGGTGCCATAGAATCATAGAACCCTCTCATCCAATCAATATAATCATTGCTCTTATCATTGTCCTCTTCTTTCCAATATATCAAATACTGAATTGAAAAAATGTTTCCTTTTCTATGTGGATAAGCAATTGAATCACTGCTTATACTATGCATTTTTCCACCAGAAGGGTCAAGAATTACGAGCCCTTTAGGCTCCTTTTCTAGAATCTCCAGTGCAATTTCAATTCCCTCAATAGGAATAGGAGCCTTCACAAAATCTGATTTGGCTTTGAAGTATTCTTTGTCTGCAAGGTACCTATTCTTCAAATCAGGAACTGAGGCTCCATCACTTAGGCCAGCGAAAAAAACAATTGACTCAATCCAACTCATTTCTACACATTCTTGTTCCAAAATTCCCAATTCAGAAAAATCATGGTTTATGATGGACATGGCAATTCCTTTAGGAACAAGAAAAAGCCCTTTAAATGTAGCTGATATGCCTATAGATTTGGCTTCAGGTAAATTAGCACCAAGAAAGCATGACAAGTAGAAATCATCATCCAAATTTGGTGCTACATTTTGCCATTTATGAACAAGATTGGCAACATGTTTTCTTGTGCCATTTCTTGATACCGCGAAAGCAGTTACAACTTGTGGAACTTTCAATAGCTTGATTTTCCAAGCATAGACAATTCCCCAAATTCCACCACCTCCTCCTCTAATAGACCAAAACACGTCTTCCCCCATGGATTCTCGGCTCAGCAATCGCCCATTGGCATCAACAAGAAGTGCGTCGATGACATTGTCGGCCGCGAGGCCATGTTTTCTAGAGAGCAACCCAAATCCTCCCCCACCAATGTGTCCTCCAACTCCTACAGTTGGACATGACCCTGCTGAGAAGCCGTGTTCATTGCTGGCTCGCGAGATAGCATAATAGGTCTCTCCTAAGGTTGCACCACCTTCAACCATTGCTGTCTCTGTCTCCATATCCACCCAAACATGGTTCAAATTCATCATGTCAATGATGGTGAAGAGTGATCCGTCGTCCGAAACTGATGAAGTACCTTCGTAGCTATGTCCACCACACCTCACTCTGATTCCAAAGGAGAATTCTCTGCAGCATGCTACACTTCTCTGTAGATGCTCCAAACTCTCTGGAAGTACTATTGCTACAGGCTTAGGAACTGCACCCCCGGCGAACCGGAGATTCTGAATGGAAAAATTCAGAATCTTGAAGTAGTCATGAGCTGATGACTTATCGTAATCTTTGTAAGGGAAAGTGGTGAAGTTGTTGATGTTGTGATTGGCCAAACAAGAAGTGAAGTCACTTACTAGTGAAGAAGTAGTAGATAAAGTACAATGAGACAATTCAAAACACAGGAAAGGGAAACATAGGAGGCACAAGATTTTGTTGAAGTTGAACATGGTTTAAGCTTGTAATTGGTGAAGGACAAGTTTAAGGTTTATGGACACTAAATTGGAGAATGGATTTAATGGTTTAATAGAAAGAATAAAATGGATTATGCATATGTTTGTGGCCGGCCATAGTTTAATTTTGATTGTTGGAAAGTTTGTTAGAAATTAAACACTTTAATTACGATGGAATCAATAATCTGCCATGGATAAGAGACAAACTAATACTCTCTCCCTTTCTTTTATCAATGCTCACTAAGAAGAAATAATGTTTTGTGACTAAGAAAGCAAAATTTATGGAAAAAATTATAACAAACCACCATAGCAATTGAGGTCAGAGGACGGTGATTATCTCTTATGTCTTGTTTTAATTAACTTTAATATATTTACAGAAAAGAAAAAAGATGGGAATGAAATAACATGACACAATGTTGAGTTACTTCAATGAGGTTTGATGTGATAAAATTTTGAGTTCTCAAAAATAACTTCTTTAAATCTAACATTTAAAAAATAATTTTTTAAAAATTATAGTAAATATATTTAGTAAATTAAAATAAAAATGACTTTAAATAAGTTCATATTACAAAAATTGTGTTTGATAAATTACTTTTACATTTAAAATGATTTTAATTAATACAAATATAATAAAAAAAATTAAATATAAAAACTTGATAATATATAAAATTATATCAGACTTTTTAGCTTGAAAAAACACCAATTAAATTTAGAAAGTATCTTCATAGCCTTCAAAAACATATTATATAAATTTATTGTAAGTTAACTGTAATGTACAAAACTTTCCTTGAGAAGGAACTATATCATCATTTATTATTGCAGATTTAAGAAACTTAAACTTTTCTGCTTGACCTTTTTATAGATGGATTAATATCTACGTACAAGTGATTTTGCTATATAAGTTTTACAAGTCCTCTAATTAATATTATGCTCAAACACGCTTGTTATGCACATATGTTTCACGCGTCTCTAACATATTTTTAATTTTTAAAAGGATTTCGTTTCCTTTTTCGAATTTCTTGCCTTCTCTTTCTCTTTCTTCATTTACGTGCTTTTCTCTCTCTGTTCTTTTTCTTCGTTATTCTCAATTTTCATTATTTTTTGACATCAAGCTCTGAAATCGTTTTTGAAGATAATAGATAATTCAACTTCAGATTATCAGATGAACCAGTGCGTGAACCTTGCCTGTAAAATTTGCTGTTAATTCTTCCTTGTTTGAATTGAATCTAATGTACTAGTTCTGATTAGAATTAATATAATCTTGTCCATTTTATATTAGATGTTCGAGTGTAGATTAGGAATATTTTAGTGTATTTTTATTAAAGTTTGGATATATTTACAGTTTATGACTTTCCATCTGACGGAGGGTGAATTGTCTTATTCTTTTAGTTGAATTGTTTTAGTTTCTGTTTAGTTATGATTCATGAATCTAGTTTTTGTTATTTTTTTATGATGGATTTGCATTCTATAGTTTATGCTTGTTTTAATATGGTGTATTTTGGGTGTATTTTGCAGTCCTTCTGTGGTGTATTTTGGGTGTATTTTGCAGTCCTTGCTGACTTTGGTGGCTGATTTTAGTGTACAAGTAACATAACTCATTTCTATATCTGCAACAAATTTGGATGTAAAAACGAAGATATTTGGGTGTAATACGAAGATATTTGGGTGTAAAACGAAGATATTTGGGTGTATTTTTATTCTGATGACTTCTGCATAATTTAGAACTCTTCCTCTCCCTCCTCCTCATCTCCTGCTGCTTCTTCTTCTTCATCTTTTTATTTCATATTCTCATAATTCTTTTTGGGAGGAAAAAATCAAATAAAAATAAAAAATTACATAATGTTGCAAAATCAAAAGAAGAAGGAGGAGAAACACGATGATGAAGATGAAACACGAGAAGAAAAAGGAGGAGAGACACAAAGAAGGAGGAGAAGAAGAAGGAAGAAGAGGAAGATGAGGAGAAACGCGAAGAAAAATGACAGTTGTGGTTTTCATCGAGGAAGAAGAAGAAGAGTCGTTCATAATGGTGAGTAGCGCGCTTTGGAAACAGAAAGTGGTTGAGTAACGTGTATATTTTGTTGGACTTGTGTCAATTTATAAGATTTATAATCCAAAAATGCTTGTATGTATAGCATACTTATTTATAAATATAAAAGAAGTAACAAGACAATAATTGGAACGTTTCCTAACAAAATCAAAGTTACGTATTTGAATATGAGAGATGCTGCATATGAGGGTGTATTTTAAGTTAACTAAAAGACAATTAAGTTTGCCGGCTTAGAAGTAATAAGAACACAAAATTGCTATGGCCTGCAATCTTTGCTTTTATCCAATTGATCTTAAATAGTATTTAGTGTCAACTCAAACTGGTGTTATATTTTTATCCTGACAAATTAAAACTTTTTTTTTTTCTATTCGGTTAAAATATATGCATAATCTATCTTAATTTTATACATGATAAAGTGGTGTGTGTAAGAATAACACATTGTTTAAGATGATACAAATAGAAAAGTGGTATGTATAAGGACAACATTAATTAAAAAGTAAAATTAGTTGAGATGATAGTATGATACAAATTCTTGTGTACATTTTTTTTCAAAGCTATAAATATCTTTTTATTAGAAGCAATATTTGATACCCTAAATAAGTGATATGTTTTTTGTTTTTAGAATAATTTTTCTATATCCAAAACTCGAATTTAAAATTTAAAAACCACAAAATTGTGTAGATTTATATACTAATACTATCCTGACACTATTGCTGTATACTTTTATAATCAGAATCTTTCTAGAATGAACACCACCCCTATCCATATCTTTTTCAAAATGACTGAGATTGAACTAATTAATAAAATATCGATGGAGGACACACACACACACACACACATATATATATATATCTAAGAACTTGACAAAGATGCCACGCAATAAGCATCAAAAGACAAGATGATGAGTAATGGTTGGCAAATAGAACACAACAGAGCTGCAATACTAGCAATTTACTATCATGGACAACATACATACACTGTTTCTAACTGCATGAAAATAAAAATAGTACAATTTTACAAGACTACAAATATGACAAAGGCATGCACAGCAGAATGTCTTCGGTTTTTTTTTCAAGAAATATAAAAAAAAGTTTGCATTCGTTTGAGTCTATATACTAGTGGAAAATTTTTAAGTAATACATTAGTATTCCAGAAATTTCTAATCATTGATTTTAATTATAAAATATATATATATATATATATAATTAATACCAACAATTAAAATTTATTAAAATATTAGTATACATGTATACTTAAAAACTTTCCTATACTATTACTAGCTAGTAGAAGTAATAACACAATATAAAAAAAGGAAGTAATAACACATATGCAACTTTATGGTAACCTCTTGGTGAAATACATCCTGTCCAATGCAAGCATAAGCACACCAATCACCTGTAAATCGTATAAATACTCAAGTTTCAAGATTACCAAGGATTGTTTTCAAGTTTGAATGTTGTTAATGTAACATTCGAATTTTTTAAATTTAAATAATAAATTATTTATGATTATTCAAAATTTTATTTTTAAATTTTTTTATTTAAGATATTTAAAATCTAAATTTTTAGTACTTTGAGTTTAAAGTAATTAGTACTCAAAGATTTTTATATTAATTAAACAATTTTCGTATTCAAAATTTAAAGTTTTAGCTATTGAAAAATAATGATCATTTGTTAAGTTGATTTGAATAATTGAAATTTAGAATTTAATATTTTAATTTTATGAAATATTTGGTTTTCTATTACTACCCTACCTTCTTATATTATTAAAATTTTTACACTACCCAAACCCTAATTTCCAAAACAAAATTCTAATCTTAATTTACATACACACTCACCCTCATTATCTCTCAGCCCCGTCACACACAAGAGAGAGAGAGAGCGCGAACTAGAGGAAAGAGAAGGGAAGGAGGAGGGGAGGTGCTGGCGGGACTAAGAACCGTCGTCGCTGTTTACGCTGAAGCAGAGAGGGAGAAGAGGAAGAAAAGGCTTGCGAGGAAGAAGAGGAGCCGTCGCGCCATGTAATTGCCAGCTCCGTCGTGTCCTGTCGCCGCCATCACCACGCATCGCCGTCGAGCATG